>NC_045977.1:40020233-40312733 GCF_010909765.2 Amblyraja radiata
TGGTGATCATTTTCCATTGCTCTTCATTCTGGATCATTTCATGTGGAATGGAGGGTAGCAATGTAATTGCACTTTAAGAAAGGAGGAAGAGAGAAAACAGGGAATTATAAGTTATTTCCCTTACATCAGTAGTGGGGAAGATGCGGAGTCGATTATTAAAGCGTTATAGCAGTGCATTTGGAAGTAGCGATGGGATCGGTCAAAATCCTCCTGGATTTATGAAGGGAAATCATGCATGACTAATCTTTTGGAATTTTTGGAGGAGTAGCAAGTAGAATGATAAGGGAGAGCCAGGGGGGGTGGTGTAGCTGGACTTTAAAAGCCTTTGACAAGGTCCACACAAGAGATCAGTGTGCGAGTATTAGAGCTATGAAATTGGGGGTGGTATTGACACCGGATAGAGAAACTGGTTGAAGCAGGAAACAAAGAGTAGGAATTAACGGGGTCCTTTTCAGAATGGCAAGCAGTGACTAGAGGGGCTGCCGCAAGGCTCGGGGCTGCGACCCAGTTGTTACAATATCTTTAACGATTTAGAAAAGAGAATTAAATGTAACATCAAGATTGCGGATTGAAACTGCGGGCAGTGTGAGCTACGAGGAGGGCTATGAGGCTGCAGGTGATTGGATAGGTTGGTGGTGAGTGGCAGAAGATGGCAGAGCAGGATAATGTGGATAATGTGAGGGTTATCCACTTTGGTGGCTAGAACAGGTAGGCAGATTTTATCTGAATGGTCAGGTTAAGAGAAGGGGAGGTGTGCAAAGGACCTGGGTGTGCTTGTTACATCGGTCACTGAAAGAAGCATGCAGGCAAGCAGGCAGTGAGAAAGCCAATGGCATGTGGCCTTCATTGCGTGAGGATTTTAATTTAGGGAAGGAGGTCTACTGCAGTGATACAGGGATCATGGTAAGAGCACCTGGGTATTGTGGGCAATTTTAGTCTCCTTAATTTGAAGAAGGACATTATTGCTATTGAGTGCAGCGTGAGTTCACCAGGTTAATCTCGAGCGAGGGAATGAAATATGAAAAAGAAGGGCCTCGACTGGCTTGTTTTCGCTGGAATTAGAAGGATGAGAGGGAATCATAGAAACATATAAAATTCTTAGAGGATTGGACAGGGTAGATGCAGGGAAAATGTTCCCGATGTTGGGGGAGTCCAGAACTAGGGGGTACAGTTTAAAGAATAAGGGTAGGCCATTTAGGACTGAGATGAGGAACAACTTTTTCACCCAGAGTTGAGTCTATGGAATTCGCTAACACAGAAGGCGTTGAGGCCAATTCACTGGTATTTTCAAGAGTTACAATTTAGCTCTTAGGGCTGAGGGAATCAAGGGATTGGGAAAAAAGACGGAACGGTGTATTGATTTGGGATGATCAGTAATCCTACTATTGATGGCGGTGCTGGCTCGAAGGAGCAAATGGCCTATTCCTGTACCATTTTGTATGTTTCCAAGTCTATGTACGCAGCATATGGTGAAACAGGCCAAACACACTAAAATAACCCACCTCCTTATCCCCTGAAAAATGGCAAATGGTTACGTTGTCAGAAGTTGGTACAGAGACAAGCTCTTCAAATGAGCCAAAAAGGACATAGTGAATGAGGACCAATTGCATAGCAAAGTGCCAGTGGTGAGGGTTACAAAGAATTCTTCATGTCTCAATCCAGAGTGACTGCCCAAGAAGGTTTAGTGAACATTCTTTGCCTCAATTCCAAATTGGAATTAGAAGAGAACATTAAAGCACATTTACTTACAATTGATTTGTTTGTTTGCAAAAATGCAGAGGTGATTAAAGAAAAGAATGATTAGTCAGAAGGTAAATGAATGGCACATTAATTATTTTACAGGTATAAAAAAGCGCAGTAAATCTGCAAAGTTCAACCTTAAATATTAATAATTTAAATATATTCATTAGCCCCAATCTGAAAAAGATATTCAACCACAAGCTCAAAACAGGGAGTGTGTACAAAGTGGAAAAAGGAGGCACAGTTAAAATATGGTAATATCATCCATTTAAATCTAAGATAAAACCAGCTTGATCCACAATGGCTCGACAGTTTACAGCTGCTGTTTCGTACTTCAAGAGCAGAAGGGAGCATGCTGCTATTCCCCATTACCTTTCTGAATCACGCAATACGATCTAAGTTAACAAGTTATTAATTACATCATTAGCCAAATATCTGTTCTGCTAAAACAAAACTGAGAATGAGGGTGAGAGGGAAAGATAGATCAGCCATGATTGAATGGCGTAGACCGATGGCCAAATGGCCTAATTCTGAATCCTATGACTGTGATACTGTACCTCCCATTTATTCATGCTCACAGTGAACATTTACTTCTACATTCAAAAATTCCGTGCTTCAATATATGTCTGCACCAATACAAGCGCATACAGTTTAAACTGATAAAAGCTTTTCATAGTCAAATTGAGCAGTTTTTAAAGACGTAATATTTTAAAACTTGAATGCTTAAAGAAGTGGCACCTATCTCAAACATATTTGGAGCTATTTGCATCCAAAGGAAGTATACATATTTTATAGTACATACAACAGGAAGCTTACACATTGCTTAATTTCAATTAAATTCAATGTCCCAAGAAGCAAAATCATAAGGGGAAGGGATAAAGTGACAAAGCTGGGTTGAAGAACCTGTTCCATGCATTACAGCTCTACAACTCAATGACTAAGCCTGGTCAAACTTCCAGTTAGACACGATACAATACACAAAGTATAGCACTTTAGTAGAGTTCTATTATCTAATTTTTCAGCCCATTTCACCAAAACTGTTTTCATATTTTCTGCACTGAATTTAGTGAAACTATCTACAAATCATTCCTGTATAAACTCAAAAAATCTTATGCCATTTTGAAGCAATGAAAGATAAGAGATAAGAGTGCAATGAGGAAAAAGAATGTAACCATCATATTCAAATTCCAGAGGGTGATTGGCAAAGTTCTTTCTACTAAAACTTCAAGTTCAAACACGAATCCAGCAGAAACATGTTTAAGAAGGAACTGCAGATGCTTGAAAATCGAAGGTGACAAAAATGTTGGAGATACTCAGCCGGTGAGGCAGCATCTATGGAGCGAAGGAAATAGGCAACGTTTCGGTTCGAAACCCGTCTGAGGAAGGGTTTCGACCCGAAACGTTGCCTATTTCCTTTGTTCCACAGATGCTGCCTCACCTGTTGAGTTTCTCCAGCATTTTTGTCCAGCAGAAACATCATCTATATCATATATTATTAAAAGTCTGATCTTGTACGTGTGTATGTGTGTGGAGTATATGTGGTTGTCTTTACATCGCAAAAACACTACGTGGTAACAATTACATTTTACATATCATTTTACATATTCTGATTGACATTTTTCCCCTCGATCACCCTCATTGAACATTTTATGCTTTATTTCTCGACTTAATACTGATTAAAAAGTAAGTTTAAAAACATCAAAAGACTTTGAATTAAAACGACCAGCTTTAACTGATGACGTCACAATGGCTCGGCTAGCAGTGATCAACTTCACTGAAGATTTCATCCTATATTTCATGTTATCGCGATAAAGCTTTAAAAATGCCAACTTTCACAAGATTTTACATATTCTGATTCACATTTCCCCCTCTAGGCAGAGATCACTTTCACTATGAACATTTTATGCTTTATTTCTACTTATTACTGATTAAAGTTTTTAAAAATCAAATAGACTTTGAATTTAAAAAGACCAGCTTCAAATGAGATTTCACAATGGCTTGGCTAGCAGTGACGACACGTGAACACTCTGAACTTTTCACCTCACAGCAACACGCAGGGGAAGTGCAATTGGAAATTTTTTTAAAGCCCTGCCAGGGAGGCAGGTTCGGGAACAGCTTGAGTTGGAGGACCACGCCTCCCCTGGGGGGCCACGGGTAGGGAACGGGTGCGTTGGTGGAGCAGTGCACTTGGTCTAATATATACCTATAAAACTTTCATCTTGTATGTATGTGTGCGTGTCTTTCTACCTACGTCAAAACGGCACTCGCTGAAAACCCCATGCGCTAGCGCAGACATTTTCAGATTAATAATCACATTAACCCCGTCGACAAAATAAACTGCTTCACTTCATTTCATGCTACATTTCACAAGTTATAGCGTTTAAAATAGAGAAAACCAACTTTTTAAACGGCAAGTCTCCTTCAACCCGCTTCGCGTGAAGTCACAAAGGGGGTGTGGGCGGCCACCAAGTTGGAGTGGGCAGCCTCCAGCTTCCAGTGACGTCAGGGTGAGGGCCATATTTAAATTAATGTTCCGCTTTTTCTGACCCGTGTTTCTACCCGTGACGCCCCGGCTGGGGTTTTACGCTGCCATCAAGGACGCAACGAGACTGCGGCGGTGAAAAAGACATCGAGACTGCAGCTGTGACGCCTTGCAACGATGGGCCGCGGGTGATGCCTCGCAGAGATGGAGCAGCAGCGGCGGCGGTAGGGGGAAAGGAGAGGGAAAGAGAGGTGAAGGAGGGATAGGGGGAGGGGAGGAGAGGGGAAGATCCTGGGGAGGTAGAGGGGGGGGGGGGGGTTGTGGGAGAGGAGGTAGGGAGGGTAGTTGCCACGTTTACATTCCCTCTCTCGCCCCCTCCCTCTCTATCCTCCACCCCCCTCCCTATCTACCCTCACTCCCACCCTCTCTACCCCCTCCCTCGCCTCTCTACCCTCCCTCCCCACCACTCTACCCCCTCCCTCTCTACCCCCCTCCCTCTCTACCCCCCCCTCCCTCTGGGGATTGAAGAGAGAGGGAGTGCTGGGGGATGAGGAGAAATGATCGCGCCTGCGCAGTTGGGGGCTAAGCGTGAGTGGTACAATATTGCATTGGGGGAAGGGGTTGCGTTGGGGGGGAACAGGTGAGTGGTGGAATATTGCGTTGGGAGAGGGTCTGCACTTGGTCCAGTTCCAAATAAATTTATGCTGGTCAAGAGTGGGGGGAACCCCCCTCCCCCCCAAAAAAAACAAGTACCAGGACCATTTTTGCAATACCTGATAATTAATTCCTTTCATTAATTTTGGTACTTTATTTAATATTTAATATTTATCAGAATCTTAAATTGCATCAATTTAAAAGTTAAGAACGTTGGATTATATTATCAAATTCGCATTTATATTCAGAATGGCAAAACTATAACAAAAAAAATCCAATGGCACTCCAGTCACTGATCTAGAGGAGGCTGCTCCTCCTGATTACACTGGGGAGCCAATGTCACAGAATTTATTAAATTGATCCTGGTAATGCTGCTATTGAGTCAGCTGACTACAAGCTACTACTAGGTACCCTCAATGACCCACTTCGGCAAATCTGGCTAATAATAATGCCAGTTTGCTATCAAGGTTCTTGGGTGCAATATTATGTATAGTGGTGCATATTGACGAATACGCATGTTGCCTGACATTTTAAATGGCCAACACAAAAGAAGCAACATCCTTGGATATCTCAATGATTAATAGTGCACTCAGTACATCCTTAGAAAGATCAGGTCTATTATTGCAAAGGACAGGAAACTTTTAAACCATCACCACTCAGATACCTCCGTTAACAAAGAGCACAAGTAGACTCAGCATAAAGATGCATGGCTAGAACTCATCAGCATTGCTAATTGTTGCTTACCCTTCAGTGAATAACAAGATGGTACATTTTACTGTGTTGAAAATGAGGAAGCAATTTCATGTACACCCTAACACAGTAGCATATTTAATTGCCACAAGATGCACTCTGTAAACTTTTATGTAAATATAAGCTTACAATTTAAAAGCATTTAAGATGGACTAATAAAGTCCTTACATTTTCTCCATTACCAGTCTTAAATTGGGTGTCTGATATTTTCCATTCTTACAGCCTCATGAGCTGACACTGCATTTCCAATCCTCAATAATCACTGTTTTTCATTGTAATTATTCTTTAATAGCACACACTCCTGAGACTGTGCCATTACCTAAATTAAACATTGCAAATGCACTTTCAAGAACAGTGAATTATGTGCAATTACTTATTGGGGTCTCAATAGGTGCAGTTTCAGGATTATTTTGGAAATGCTGCAAAGTGGTTTCTTTATAATTAGTTCATTAAAGGTCGAAGAAAACAAACAATTAAAAAGATAACATGACAGATAAATGGCCATACAAGATGTGTTGTACATGGGTTTTTCAGAAGGTATTCATGGTGTGTCACAAGAAACTTGTGTTAACTAATCTAGCATCTGATACAAGTTAAATGGAGAAATACAGATTTAAGATCAACATGTTAAAGAAGAATTAGAAGTGGAACTATCCAATAAGATTCATAGTTGGTAGTTTTTTTTGCACTTCAAAATTAAATTCAATTAAATAAAACCAAATGCTGGAAACCTCAGTCGGTCACACTAACAGCAATGTAGAGAAATAGAGCAAACACTTCAAGTCAATCTCATGAAAGTATCTCAGGGCCAAAATAGGACTTAGTGGGGCATAATTTCTGTATCATGTTGTTGCCTTGGAAGTAGTCTAACTTTTTTCCACATGTACTACATATAATGACAAACATTTCTGCGTGAGTGGTTTAGCACTCACACCAGAAAGTAGCCCGACAAATTTCTGCAAGTGTCTTTAGTTTAAAATTACCACTAATAGAGACTGCAAGACAAGGAACGAGCAAGGAAATGAGAGCATATCCTTGCTCTCATATCATAATACAGCCACTTATGTAGTGAGAAAGAGTTGGGAGTGGGTGCAGGATATATTTGAAACAAAGAGTGTCAACATAGCCAACAAAAAGACAGGCATGGATGAGGCCCATGCGAGTGGCCATGGTTTAAATAAAGTGAGAGGAATCAAAAGAAAGATTGTTGAGGGTGAGGGCAAGTTCTGCTAGGTGGAGAAAAGTGTTAGTTAAGGGGAACTGGCTAGGTCTCTGCTCTAGGAAGAAATGGAGGGGTCCTGATTGGGAATGTAAGTGCAATGGGACTGGACTTCAATGGTAATAATAAATCGGGGCCAATGAATTGAAAATTGTTGAAGTGGTGGAGAGTATGTAAGACGTCCTGGATGTAAGTGGGAAGGGAGTGGATATCAGCGACAAGAGAGTTGAGGTATGATGCGATTAATTCAGTGGGAAAAAGGCAGGCAGAAACAATGGGTCTGCCAGGGCACTCCTCTTTGTGGATTTGGGTAGGAGAGAAACAGTGTGGAGTTGGGGAAATATTAGAATGGAGGCTGTGGAGGCTTGGAGTCAAGTCAAGAGAGTTTATTGTCATGTGTCCCAGATAGGACAATGAAATTCTTGCTTGCTGCAGCGCAACAGAATATTGTAGGCATAAATACAGATCAGATCAGTGTGATAATATACCATAGAATATATATATGTACACATATAAATAAACAGATAAAGTGTAATAGGCTGTTATAGTTCAGAGTGTTTGAAGTTGTGATTAATAGTCTGATGGCTGTGGGGAAGCAGCTGTTCCTGAACCTGGATGTTGCATATTTCAGGCTCCAGTACCTTCTACCTGATGGCAGCGGAGAGATGAGTGTGTGGCCAGGATGATGTGGGTCCTTGATGATGCTAGCAGCCTTTTTGAGGTAGCACCTACGATAGATCCCCTCGATGGTAGGGAGGGCAGAGCCGATGATGGACTGGGCATTGTTTACAACTTTTCGCAGCCCTTTCCGCTCCGGGACGCTCAGGTAGCCGTACCAAGCCACCATGCAACCGGTCAGCATGCTCTCTACTGTGCACCTGTAGAAGTTCGAGAGGGTCCTCCTTGACATACCGACTCTCCGTAATCTTCTCAGGAAGTAGAGGCGCTGATGTGCTTTCTTTATGAATACATCAGTGTTCTGGGACCAGGAGAGATCTTCGGAAATATGCACGCCCAGGAATTTGAAATTCTTGACCCTTTCCACCATTGACCTGTTGATAAAAAACGGGACTGTGGGTCGCCATCCTACCCCTTCCAAAATCCACAACCAGTTCCTTGGTTTTGCTGGTGTTGAGAGCCAGGTTATTGTGATGGCACCATTTGGTCAATCGGTCGATCTCATGCATCCCGATCTCATGCATCACGCATCCCTTCAATATTGACGGGATGCGTGATGGTTGTGAGACAGTAGTCCGGTGTTCGTAGATGAGGTCATGGTCAAGGAGTGGATACAAGGTGTCCAAGTGCTTTCACCTAGCCTCAGCAAGGTAAAGATCAGTCAGCCAGACTACAAAGGCACCACCCTTGTGTGCAGATTTGATGACTAGGACCCAGGTTCACTCCTGACCTTGGACGTTGTCTGTGTGGTATTTGCATGCTTTCCATGTAACCGTTTAGGTTTCCTCCTGGTGCTCTAGTTTTGTCCCACATCCCAAAGATGTGCAAATTGGTACATTAACTAGCCACTGTAAATTGCCCCTTGTGTGTAGATGAGTGGTAGAATATTAGGGAGGGATGGGGAGAGTTGACAGGAATGTGGGCAGGATTTTTTTTTAATGGGATTAATGTCGGATTTGTGATGAGTGATTGGTCAGTGCAAATTTGATGGGCTGAAAGGCCTGTTTCAGGCCTGTTTCAGACCAGCACCTCCATGACTCACTGACTTTTAAAATTTTGTTCACCTTCCAGTTCCATTTTGTTCGCCTATTGACTAATCTGATATTGAAACTCCATACTGCATGTACAATTTAAGAATTATTAACTGTGCAGTGAAATCAAATGTAACCAATTATGCAGTAAGAATTATTTTGGTGCAGCACTTGTAATGCTGCATTCAAAAGGTGAGTGTTACCAAAAGTTTAGGATTGCAATACATTGATATGTTAGTTGAAGTAATTATGTAGCTGAACATTGATTGAACGTCACAAGTATTCCCTCCCCTCATATAAGGGCTGGGAAAAGCTGCTAAGCAACATAGAGATAATTATATGCATCTGGTATTCTACTTCAGAGAGAATAAACCAGGAACGTATACGCTCATGAGGGTAAACAGACCAAATAAATGCGTCAATAAATCTGTGACAGAAAAATATTAGAAATTTAATGAAAATGAGCAGAGATAAATAAAAATTGGACTATATATATCAATGAAACAGAGATCACAATGCAGGTAACCACTTTGGTAAATTTATTTCATCACAGTAACTTTATAACTGAGAATAATTTTAACATAATCAGAAAGAAATTCATCCTTTGAGGACAAATGAGTATCAATCATTCCTACTCAAAGTCATTGCTACGGAAAAGTTTATATTTATATAGCAACTTTAATGTAGAAAATCATATCACGATGTTTCACGAAGGCCTAATGAAAAAAATGGACAACAAACTCAAAAGAAACCCATAGAGTCATAGAGTAATAGTGTGGAAACAGGCCCTTCGGCCCAACTCGCCCACACCGGTCAACAATGTCCCAGCTACCCTAGTCCCACTAGCCTGCGCTTGGTCCATAACCCTCCAAACCTGTCCTATCCATGTACACGTCCAACTGTTTCTTAAATGATGGGATAGTCCAAGCCTCAACTACCTCCTCTGGCAGCTTGTTCCATACACCCACCACCCTCTGTGTGAAAAAGTTATGCCGCGGAATCCTATTAAATATTTTCCCCTTCACCTTGAACCTATGTCCTCTGGTCCTCGATTCCCCTAATCTGGGTAATAGACTGTGTATCTACCCCATCTATTCCTCTCACGATTTTATATACCTCTATACGATCTTCCCTCATCCTCCCACGCTCCATGGAATAGAGGTCCAGCCTATTCAACCTCTCCCTATAATCATTTTTTAAATTTGAGCGTTAAAAAAAGTCTTCAAGGAATAAATATCACCAGCAATTTTCCTCGACCACCCACATTGAAGTAATAACTAGCGCTCCGTTTCGCTGGCCCGCGGCAGCCGGCAGCCTGAAGCCGCGGTCTGCAGAGTTTCAGCTGGCGCGGCGTCTACAGCCCGGGATCCCTCGTGGGGGACCCGGGAGAAGAAGGAGCTTCCACCACGGCCCGCGGCCAACTTCTACCGCGGGCCCGGCGTGGACTTACCATCACCCCTGGAGGGGAGCTTCGACCGCCGGCTCTGCGGTCTGCGGTGCTTCTGGCTGTGGCGCGGCGGGGACTTTAAATCTTCGACCGCCGGCCTGCGGCCTACACCATCCTGAAGCCGCGGTCTCCGGTGGGGAAGAGCCGACGATAGACTGGACTCTGGTCCCAACCACGGGGGGAAATGGAGGAGGACTGGCCAATTTTTGTGCCTTCTACCACAGTGATGAATGCTGTGGTGGATGTTTGTGTTAATTTTTTATTGTGTATTGTGTGTTCTTTCTCATTGTATCGCTGCTGACATATTTATTTCACTTGCACTTTATGTGCAATGTGATGAATAAACCCGTATTGTATTGTATTGTAACCAAGAAAGCACACCAACAACCCTCACCAACTTCCCCAGATGCATCGTAGAAAACATTTTATCGGGATCAGGGGCGGAAATCCCGGGTGGGCCAGGGGGGTATACGCCCCCCCCCCCCCCCCCGTTTTGAGAGGTGGGGGCCAATATCCCCCCCCCCCCCCCCCCCCCCTACACCCACCCCACTTTTTGTAATCCGGATTTTAAAACCCGGTGAAATCTCCGCTTTCCGCGAGACAGTGGGGGTGGGACTGCTGATCGAGGGCGCTGATTGGACGAGAGTGACGTCAATCAGCAGGAAATAGGGGCGGAGCATGATGATTCTGCGCGATTATTGGAGGAGGGAAGTGTCGGTCAGAGGCGTAAGTAGGGGGGTGGGACTGAGGATAGAGCGCGGTGATTGGAGGAGGGAGACGTGCCAAAACACTCTCGGCAGCCCCTGGACACAGGCCTGCGCCTCATCCGCAGCCAGAATCGATCCCAGCTCTCCCATCGCTGCCGATCTGCCACTGGACCATCCCCGACCCCCCCCGAGTGCCCCCCCCCCCCCCCAGGGGTGGCCAGAGACGTCGGGAGTCAGACGGGAGCTGTGCCCGGCCTCAGGCCCACAGGCAGCGCAGAGAAGCAGCGCTAAACCCAGCTCAACTCTGCCTGTCCCGCCAGGTTAACCTGCAGCCTTGCCTGGACTTTCAGGGAAATATGGCCCAGGTTTACAGCCAGCATGGAGAAGCAGCGCTGGTGTCCCGTCAGTCCAGTAGGTTAACCTGGCGAGACAGGCAGAGTTGAGCTGCATTTAGCGCTGGATTGAGCCTCCGAAGTCTCGTGTGTGTGTGAGTGTGAGTGTGAGTGCGCATGTGCGCACAGCCACCAAGAAATTGTGTCCCCCCTGTCCCCCCCATATTTTGATAGCGATTTCCGTGCCTGATCGGGATGCATTACAGCATGGTTTGAGAACAGCATCCATGATCCACTATTGCAGAGAGTTGTGGACATAGCCCAGATCATCACACAAACCAACCTCCCTTCCATTGACTCCATATACACTTCACGCTGCCTCAGCAAAGCCACCAGCATAGTCAAGGAGCAATCTCACCCTGGTCCACTCTCTCTTCTCCCCTCCCATTAGGCAAACTTGAAAACACACACCTCCAGATTCAGGAACAGTTTCTTCCCAGCTGTTATCAGACAACTGAACCATCCTCTCACCAGCTAAGGAGCAGTCTTGACCTTCCATTACCACATTGGAGACCCTCGGATGAACTTTAATTGCACTTTACTGGATTTTATCTTGCACTAAACAATATTCCCTTTACACTGTATCTGTAATCATGTATAGTCTTTTTGCTGACTTGATAGCATACAACAAAAAGCTTTTCACTGAGTCTCCATATATGTGACAATAATAAACTAAACTAAACAGTAGTCCCAGTCTGACAGGACTTTAGCTAAAAGTCAACAGCAAATCAATTTTAACATCAACAAGAAACAATGCACAGGCAGTCCCGGGCTTCCAACCAATAAGCAGATTTCTCCATAACTCAGTGATGTCCCTTTTCTACAATTATTCATTTTATATCGCTCAACTTACACTTGCTATCATTGTTTCATTTCAATAAATAATCACTCTAACACTACCTATAAATTAAACTAATGCAATACATACTATTACCATGCATTGGTGAATAACTTCAAACATTTTATTACCAGCTTGAAAGGTGCCTTAAAAACGTGTGGAAGTATTTGTGGAAAGTCAGATATCAGTCAGGCAGCAAGTCAGGTTATTTGCAACACGGGGAGCCCCTGTATATTAAAGTATATAGTCCTGTGAATTAGTACTGCATACATTAAAAAAAGGAAGAAAGGAGATAAGAACTTCAACTTCAGCTTGATATCATCCTTGCCAGGTGTATTATTTATATTTCTCATGACATAGAAAGAGGTTATTCAGTCCATCAAGTTTATGCCAGCTGTCAGAGCAATCATACCAATCCCATGCATGCAATTATTTCCTGGCAATCTGTTCTCTCTGTCAGGCTCATCAACGCCCCTCTGATTCTCCTGCCATCAACTTACATGAAGGCAAATTAACAGCAGCCAATTAACCTACCAACCAGCACATATTTGGAATGTGGGAAAAACAGAGCATTGAGGAAGAACTCAAGCTGTCATGGGGAGAAACATGTAAACTCCGCAACGAGAGGATGAACCCAGGTCCCTGGAGTGACAAGACAATAATGCCAACATCATGACGCCCATTTACGTATTGTTGCTGAAAAGCAATCAGGAGAACCACATTGGGCAATTGTTTCCCTTTCTTTCACTGTCCGGTAAACTGTCAACACACCATATTACCCATGAAGATGCGGAGCAGATTAAACCAAGGGCTAAATCTCATTCTTTGGTCTATATTGTTCAATCTCTCAATGGATAATTTACAGCCATGGGATCATTTGGGAGAATTTTTAAACTTTGATAAATGTTATTAAGAACATTGAACCAGTTAACATCTAATTTATTCACAAAAATATTGTACCCCAGAAGCATAGTAAAGCACTTAACTGATCATCAGTAATGCATAATGTTTGGGACAAAGACCCATCATTTATTTATTTGCCTCTGTACTCCACAGTTTGAGATTTGTAACAGAAAAAAAAAAAAAATCACATGTGGTTAAAGTGCATATTGTCAGATTTTAATAAAGGCCGTTTTTATACATTTTGGTTTCACCATGTAGAAATTACAGTAGTCTCCCCATTTCAATCAATCAATCAGATTTATTCATCACATACACAATAAAGTGCGGTGAAATGAACTTACCAGCAGCGGTACAATCAAAAAGAAAACACAATACACAATAAAAATTGAACACAGACATCCACCACAGCATTCTTCACTATGGTGGAAGGCACAAAGTACAGTCAGTCCTCCTCCATTGTTCCCCCGTGGTCGGGGCCATAAACCTCCCGCAGTCGCTGCTGCGGGCGGCCAGATGTACAGACCCTCTCGTCTGGAAGGTAAGTCCCAAATCGGTGCTTCCCTACCGTAGACCGCGGCTTCAGGATGTTGTCGGCCGCAAGCTGGCGTTTGGAGCTCTTCTCCGGGGATTCCCAGCGAGGGATCCCGTTCCTGCGGCTAGAAGCTCCGCAGGCCGCGGTTTCAAAATGTTGTAGGACGCGGGCCGGCGGTTGGAGCTCTTCTCCTCCGGGAATCCCCAACGAGGGTGTAACAGTCTGCGGGCCAGCGATCGGAGCACTCCCTTCTGGCGACCCCGGCATGGGTTCAGCCTGCTTCGCGATGAAAAAAGTCCACACTGCTGAAGCTCCGGGCCCGACTCCGGAAAAGGCCGCACCATGGTGTTAGGCCACGATTGAGGCGACATGGAAAACGTCCCCTCTCCGTGGAGGCGACCGAAAGCGGTTCCCCCCTTTCCCCCCTCACCTCCCCCTAAACAAGACACACCAAGAGACATTAAAACATACATTTGGACATACTAAAAAAACAAAAAAAAGTATAAATGACGAACACACTGCTGGCAAGGCAGCCGTTTCGCAGTGCCCCCACCATTCAGGGCACCATAATGTTTGGGATACAGCGATGTCATGTAAATGAAAGTAGTCATGTTTAGTATTTTGTTACATATCCTTTGTTTGCAATGACTGCTTGAAGTCTGCGATTCATGGGCATCACCAGTTGCAGGGTGTCTTCTCTGGTGATGCATTGCAGTCATCTTTAGCTTATGCTTGTTTTGGGGGCTAGTCCTCTTCAGTTTTCTCTTCAGCATATAAAAGGCATGCTCAATTGGGTTCATATCGGGTAATTGACTTGGCCACTCAAGAATTGACCATTTTTTAGCTTTGAAAAATTCCTTTGTTGCTTTAGTAGTATGTTTGGGATCATTGTCTTGCTGAAGAATGAACCGCTGGCCAATGAGTTTTCAGGCATTTGTTTGAAATTGAGCAGATAGGATTTGTCGATACACTTCAGAATTCGTTATGCTACTACCACCAGCAGTTGTATCATCAATGAAGATAAGTGAGCCAGTACCTTCAGCAGCCATACATGCCCAGGCCATAACACCCCCATCACCGTGTTTCACAGATGAGGTGGTATGCTTTGGATCTTGGGCAGTTACTTCTCTCCATACTTTGCTCTTGCCATCACTCTGATATAAGTTAATCTTCGTCTCATCTGTCCACAAGACCTTTTTCCAGAACTGTGATTGCTCTTTTAAGTACTTCTTGGCAAACTGTAACCTGGCCATCCTATTTTTGCGGCTAACTAGTGGTTTGCATCTTGCAGTGTAGGCTCTGTATTTCTGTGTATTTCAGACAGCGGTCATTGACAAATCCACACCTGAAGAGTGTTTCTGATCTGTCGGACGGGTGTTTAGGGTTTTTTTCTTTATTATAGAGAGAATTCTTCTGTCATCAGCTGTGGGGGTCTTCCTTGGCCTGCCAGTCCGTTTGCGATTAGTAAGCTCATCAGTGCTCCGGTTTTATTCTTGTTTCTTAGTCTCATAATGGCTTCTTTGACTATCATTGGCACAACTTTGGTCCTCATGTTGATAAACAGCAAAGAAAGTTTCCAAAGGTGATGGAAAGACTGGAGGAAAGACGATGTGCTGCGAGCTCTCTTATACCTGCATTCAGGAGGCAATTAAACACATTTGAGCAATTACAAACGCCTGTGAAGCCATGTGTCCCGAACATTATGGTGCCCTGAAATGGGGGGGCCTGTGTATAAACACAGCTGTAATTTCTACATGGTGAAACCAAATGTATAAAAATACCCTTTAATAAAATCTGACAATGTACACTTTAACCACATGTTACTTTTTTCTATTACATGGAGGGCATTGTAGTTTGTTCCAATATGTTGCAATTTCAGCTTTCTATTCTTTATTGTTATAATAACCCAGTCCTCAACTTCAAATGATCAGAGGTTATGTGATTGAAGGGATGCGTGAATTGATGCCTTTCTTTGTCCAGGTTATCTCAAACACCAGGCCCAAACCCTTTGGCCCGTATTCTACTAATTGCAAAGTTAAACTTTCCTTAAACTCATCTTAAATCTGCCGCTCGGTCTAACTAAACCCAACGCTCGGTTTAAGAAAAATTTGGTATTCTGGTAGCGAGGTTTAGTTAGACTAAAGTCTAAGGCGAGTCTAACTTTAAACTTTGGTTTTAGCTGAGTCTAAAGTTAGATCGTGTTTTAGTTGCCATGGTGACGATGTCTGCTTGTCCTGCACATGTGCAATGCAATAGCAGAAGCACGAGCAGATGACAACTTCAACATGGCTGACAAAAAGAAACAGCGGAAAGGAAACTGGGACGCCAGCGAGAAAGAATTTCTCCTAACGTTACTAGCCAATAAAATTACAATTATCGAGAAAAAAAGGTGCTATGACACATTTATTTTGTTTTGGACTACATTTTCCCATGTAAAATCATGAATTCAGAAATCTTTGAAAGGATTTCATTCAATATTTCTCAGAAATAAAATGATTTAACATTTACATTTACTTGTACATTCACAGAATATCTGCCCTTCCGATTGACAAACATCTGAGCGAGGTCCCCACCTGGACTTCTGATTGGGACATGTGTGCAATCAATTGCCCCTATCACGCCAGGAAAGTGGCAATGCTGGTAGAAAGCATTCTGTGTGTCATGAACTTGCTGGGGAATGAGATATAGATTCTTCTCCATTGGGCTATGTGGGATGACACCTCCTGGACTATACATGTCATAGATGGCGGTGATAAACCTGCATCATCACCATGCATTATTTGGAAAGTTCCTAGTCAAGTCAAGTAAGTAAGTAAGTTTTATTTATATAGCACGTTTTAAGTCAACTCGCATTGACACCAAAGTGCTTTACATAAATTAAATAATAAGTTTCCATACAAACCATAGAAAAAGTTTAAAAAGATGAATAAAATGGACACAACACATTATAGAGTTCAACACAAATGTCCCCCCACAGCAGAATCAAAAAGTTGCACTGTGGGGAAAGGCACCAGAAAGTTAAGTCCTCTTCCTCTGTGAAACACCCGAGGTCGGGGCCCATTTGTGGCCGTGCAGCCAGTCCGATGATTCTCAGGGCCCTCTTGCCGAGATGATGGAACTTCGGCGTCGGGTGAAACATTCCTCAGCGGCTTGGAAAAGTCTGGAGCGGCTGCCTCCTCCCCGGAGACCGCGGCACTCGTAGTCCTCAGGACGCGCCGGTTGGAGCTCCGACCCTGGCGAACTCGATCCTTGGCTCTGCGGCGCACCAAATCCAGCGCCGCCCGCGGCCGGACACCCGCAGCCCCAGCTCCGCGATGTTGGGATCGACGGCCACAGCGCTCCGGAGCTTACCGCACGGCGACCCGGTAAGGCATCGCCCGCTCCGTGTTGGTATCCCAGCGCTGCGCCACGTCTGCCGAAGCTGTAGTCCCGCCCGGTCCCGACAGGAAACGCCGCTCCATTCTCGATGGCGAAGAAGCAGCTTGGAGGGATGCTGCCTCTCCGACCAGGTAGGTGACTAAGAAATAAAGTTTCCCCCTTCCCCACCCCCACCCCCCACATAGAAGACCTCCACTAACATTTTTTAACAGGACTTAAAATAAAATTAAATTAAAAAAAGGTGTAGAGACGGAATGCAGGCAGGCTGCCATACACAGACGGCGCCCACTCCTGCACATCCGCCATCTTAAGAGCTGGGAAGAAAGTCAAGTTTTATTCGTCACTTGCACATAAAGTGCAAGTGAAATGAATTTGCCAGCAGTGGTACAATAATAATAGAACACACAATACACAATAAAAATGTAACACAAACATCCACCACAGCATTCATCACTGTGGTGGAAGGCACAAAAATTGGTCAGTCCTACTCCATTTTCCCCCGTGGTCGGGACCTCAACCCGCCGCAGTCGCCGCTGCGGGCGTCCAGATGTTCAGGCAAGGTAAGTCCAGAATCGATGCCTCCCCACCAGAGGCCGCAGCTTCAAGTTGGTGTAGGCTGCAGGCCGGCGGTCGAAGATTTAAAGTCCCCGCCGCGCCACAGCAAGAAGCACCGCAGACTGCAGGGCCGGCGGTCGGAGCTCCTCTCCAGGGATCCCTGGCGAGGGATCCCAGGCTCCGGAAGTTACGTCCCCGCCGCGCCCGCGGTAGAGGTTGGCCGTGGGCCGGCGGTCGGCGCTCTTTTCCTGGGTCCCCAACGAGGGATCCCAGGCTCCGGACGCAGCGCCAGCTGGAGCTCTGCAGACCGCGGATTCAGGCTGCCGCTGGCCAGCGAACGGAGCGCTCCCCTCCGGCGAGAGCTCGCCCACTCCGCGACGAAAGCGTCCTCGCTGCGCCCGCGGCTGAAGCCCCGGGCACGTCTCCGAGAAAGGCCGTACCGATCCTCAATGTTAGGCCACGGGGGAGGCGACATGGAAAAAGTCGCCTCTCCGTGGAGGAGGCGACCAAAATGGTTTCCCCCTTACCCCACACACCACCCCCCACACAAGACACACAGAGAGACATTAAAAACACACATTAAGACACACTAAAAAAAACAAAAAAAGTAGAAAAAACTAATATGCTGCTGGCAGGGCTGCCGGCTCGCAGCGCCCCCACGACCAATTGACATAGACATTGAAAGAATTTATCTTTTAAACATTTCCTATCCCTTCTTGTTTAACTGACATTAAAAGCAATTTTTTTTTTGAGAAAATGTTGATTACCATATATCACTATAAAATTTAAAAAAATTAAAAAACACAGCACACTATAGAATTCAACATAAACGACCATTTTTTCTCTCCGTAGCGAGCTTAACCCTTCCTTAAACCTGCCCCCTGCTGAGTCTAAATTTTGCGGCAAGTTAGACTCTAGTCCACGGTCAGTCTAAGCTTTGGCGATTAGTAGAAAGACAACTTAGACTTTAGTCTAAATATCAGGGATTTAAACCCGCCGTCAAGTCTAAATTGCAGAGTTAAACATGCTGTTGGGTTTAAAAAAATAAGTAGAATACGGGCCTTAGTGCCGTTTTATTTAATTACTGAAAAGCTGTACCAGACTTCACAGAAACATCAAATCCAATTGATGGAAATTTCTGACAGAATGAAACCCTGCCTCTGCCACACCAATCTCTATCCTCCAATAGCAATTTGGTTCAACAAATGTTCTATGTCCTCAGAAAGCATCCAACAAAGATAACCTGGTTCCTAAAGATTTCCACCGTTTTCCCAAGCCATGTGCTTTTTTTCTCCTCTCAATCCATAAAAACACAAGTGTTCAAATACATTTAGGAGAAACATTTGATATACCAAGATTTTAAACCAGTGACAACTTCTATCAATAAAAACCCATCTACAATGTCTCTGTGCATCTCAATAAATTCCAAGCTGATTTCTTTCTTAATGTAGAGATGAAAAGATAAACAATGCTGTCTGTCAGTGTTAAGGAAACACATTGAAAAATTGCTGTATACGGTTAAAACTTAAACCGTACTCCCCAGTATTTTTCTACCCATAGTTTTCAGAGCAATAAATTGATTTTTCCCAGTAGGAAGCAGTAGTGACCATTTTCATATTTCCAGAAATACAAATGGATATTTATGGATTTAATTTATCCCTGCATGCGATATGCAATTTCCATATCAGTCCTGTACAGGATAACAGCATTCCACATATAATACTCCTCCTGGAACAACACAACATGATATCAGAAAAAGATGTGCCGGGAGCATCTGTCATTGGGCATTCTTTGGGCAAGCTGGTCGCTGCAATCAAGCATTGCGTGTTGCCACAGCAAGACAGGCCCCATGCTTATCTCTGATGTTTAGGCATGCCCAGATCTTCAAAACATTTTGAAAAGAGGATTTAAATCACATTACAGTACATCCATTCAGCAATGTAGGCGCTGCAATATTGTACGATTCTTTAGATTCAAGGTGCGCAATTGGGTGTCTGTAATGACAACCCAGAAAATATAAAAGTGCCTGAAGCAGCCTATTCTCAAAATTAGGTTATTGGCTGCGGTTCCAGCACATAGCCAAAAGGTCCTTGGGAAGCAAAAAATGCCAATATAAACAAAAATATAATATGTTAACTATTCCAAGCAACTCAGTGACCAGTTATAGACAGAAAACTGATTCTGCAAACAGTCACTGGTCTCAGTGTCATAGAATTACACAATAGCAAAAAGGCCCACCCTATCCATACTGTCCATTGCACCCATCCATAATAATCCCATTTATCCATATTATCCATAGATTGTTTAGCCTTGAGTGGTTGTCTAGATGGGCTTCATTCCTCATCAGAACTGGAAAAAATGAGAACAGCATTTGAAGGGAAACGTGCCAATGGATTGGATGGGAGGTTATACAAGAAGCAGAATGAAATGAAAATCCTAATTAAATTAAAATAAAAAGAGAAAATTATAAAATGTTCAGTGAAAACAAATATAAAACCTCAGGAAAATTAGAGATTCAAATGTTAACAGCAACATGGGTGTCCCCAAGAGCAGAAGCACCTGGGAGCTGGTGTGAAAAGTTGCAAACTGAAACAGGATAAGACGACAAAGTGGAATAGAAGCAAGGAGTACAAGTTGAAAATAAACAGGATGACACCAAGCGCGCAGAGGCAGGATTAAGAGTTTGTTAAATCCTCTACACTTGGATGAGCTTTATAACGTGTCAGAAAAATAATTTTATATGCACAATAAAGTATTTCATACTATGTCAAGAGGTGGGGAGGGAGACAGGAGTGGGAAGAAATATACAACGAGATTGTTTCTCCATGCTACATGCCTATCTTAGTAAGCGGATTATATACTAGAACTAACAAGTCATAAAATACTCTGCAAACTTGGATCTCTACATCCTGACAACTAGAGATATCACCAGAACCATGGAAATTAAGCCAGCCAAGGGAGGACATTAGCAATGACAGTGAAACACAAAAAAAGGCTACTGTGATTTCAAATGGTTGTCATATCTCCAATTAATAAACTACAAAATTAAGACCCTTCTTCAAAGGAAAGAAAGAATGCAAAAGTAATGGAGCAAATCAACTCCTACCTCGACAAAAACCTGGATCCACTGCAGTTCGCTTACCGCCACAACAGATCAACGGTGGATGCGATCTCGCTGGCCCTCCACTCCGCTCTGGACCACTTGGACAACAAAAACTCATATGTCAGGCTGTTATTCATCGATTACAGCTCGGCATTTAACGCAATCATCCCCTCCAAGCTGGTTACCAAACTCGCAGAACTGAGTCTCTGCGCATCCCTCTGCAATTGGATCCTCGACTTCCTCATTCACAGACCACAGTCTGTTCGTATTGGTGGAAATGTGTCAGCCTCGATAACAATCAGCACGGGAGCACCGCAAGGCTGCGTGCTCACCCCCTTGCTGTACTCACTCTATACTCACAGTGCGAACTCCATCATCAATTGTCTATCCTTCTCTTGCACCTTGTGGGACGTATCACTGTTGGGGATGAGTCAGAGTATAGAAGAGAGATCGAGCAACTGTCCATATGGTGCTAGCACAATAACCTGGCCATCAACACCAGCAAAACCAAGGAACTGAATGTGGACTTTGGAAGGAGTAGGATGGGGACCCACAGCCCCGTTTATATCAACGGGTCGATGGTTGAAAGGGTCAAGAGCTTCAAATTCCTGGGCGTGCACATCTCTGAAGATCTTTCCCGTTCCGAGAACACTAATGCAATTATCAAGAAAGCTCATCAGCGCCTCTACTTCCTGAGAAGATTACGGAGAGTCGGTTTGTCAAGGAGGACTCTCTCTGACTTCTACAGGTGCACAGTAGAGAGCATGCTGACCGGTTGCATCGTGGCTTGGTTCGGCAACTTGCGCGCCCTGGAGAGGAAAAGACTACAAAAAGTAGTAAACACTGCCCAGTCCATCATCGGCTCTGACCTTCCTTCCATCGAGGGGATTTAACGCAGTCGCTGCCTCATAAAGGCTGGCAGTATCATCAAAGGCCCACACCATCCTGGCCACACACTCATCTCCCTGCTACCTTCAGGTAGAAGGTATAGGAGCCTGAAGACTGCAACAACCAGGTTCAGGAATAGCTACTTCCCCACAGCCAAAGAACATTTCTATCAAATCTTTCTCGCAACAATGCTGCATCTCACTTCCAACAAACCTTCTGTTGGACTTGAATTATTGTACAGATAATTGCAAAACTGTTCAACCTATGATGCCTCCAATCCACTACCCGAGGTTATGCCAGCCTCAATCATCAAGCCGAACATCTGGTGGCCAAGTTCCAAGTCATTCTCCAAATACATTGGTTGTTTGAGTAAACCAACATCTATGTCCTTGACCTGCAATATCCCCAGCATTGAGGCCCTAATTTTGCTGTCTGCATTAGCCAGTACTTGTCATTCACAGGCCAGATATACAGACTCCTGTAAATAACACCCCATTCCAAACACCAATATGACAAGGGTTTTTACCAGGTGGTCAGAGGAAGATTCAAAGCTTTTCGCAAAGCTTACTTGGAACAACTTTTTCCCCATATCCTCTGACCAGTTACCAGAAAGGCAAGCAGTGTTAAATCTTTCAGGTGTGAAGAAGGGGCTTCAACTCAAGTTAAGAATCACCTTCTACTTCCCACAGATTTATTTCACTTTGTTTTGTACCCTATAATGTATCCATTTCCATAGTCTCCATCCATTACCTCAATCTTTTGGGACCTTAAAACATAAAATGTGATGACACAAAAATAACATAGAATAATTTTCAGGACTCAAATACAATACACCCATTGGTATTCCCTTTCCATTCTCTTGTGATATCCTTTAAAGACTTCTCTTATATTGTGATTTTTTTGTACTGCTGTCAGGATAATGACGCTTATTTCAAAATTCCTCTCCGACTTTCCTTGAATATAGTGCTTATAATCATTACTGGACTAAGTGGGATCCATTGGGTCCCTGTCACACATGGATTGGTCCCCTAACGCAATATTCCACCACAATATTCCACCACAAGCCAGCACCGCCATTCATTGTGATCATGGCTGATCGTCCCCTATCAATAACCCGTGCCTGCCTTCTCCCCATATCCCTTGACTCCACTAGCCCCTAGAGCTCTATCAACTCTCTCTTAAATCCATCCAGTGATTTGGCCTCCACTGCCCTATGTGGCAGGGAATTCCATAAATTCACAACTCTCTGGGTGAAAACGTTTTTTCACCTCAGTCTTAAATGACCTCCCCTTTATTCTAAGACTGTGACCCCTGGTTCTGGACTCGCCCAACATTGGGAACATTTTTCCTGCATCTAGCTTGTCCAGTCCTTTTATAATTTTGTATGTTTCTATAAGATGCCTCCTCATCCTTCTAAACTCCGGTGAATAGAAGACTAGTCTTTTCAATCTTTCCTCATATGACAGTCCCGACACCCCAGGGATCAATCTCGTGAACCTACGCTGCACTGCCTCAATCACAAGGATGTCCTTCCTCAAATTAGGAGACCAAAACTGTACACAATACTCCAGATGTGGTCTCACCAGAGCCCTATACAACTGCAGAAGAACCTCTTTACTCCTATACTGAAATCCTCTTGTTATGAATGCCAACATTCCATTAGCTTTCTTCACTGCCTGCTGTACCTGTAAGCCAACTTTCAGTGACCGGTGTACAAGGATGTCCAGGTCTCGCTGCACCTCCCCCTTACCTAACCTAATCCCATTGAGATAATAATCTGCCCCCTTGTTTTTGCCGCCAAAGTGGATAACCTCACATTTATCTATATTATACTGCATCTGCCATGCATCTGCCCACTCACTCAACCTATCCAGGTCACCCTGCAACCTCCTAACATCCTCTTCACAGTTCACACTGCCACCCAGCTTTGTGTCATCCGCAAACTTGCTAGTGTTGCTCCTAATTCCCTCTTCCAAATCATTAATATATATGGTAAACAGTTGCGGCCCCAACACCGAGCCTTGCGGCACTCCACTCGCCACTGCCTGCCATTCTGAAAAGGACCCGTTCACTCTTTGCTTCCGGTCTGCCAACCAATTTTCTATCCATGTCAACACCCTACCCCCAATACCATGTGCTCTAATTTTAGTCACCAGTCTCCCGTGCGGGACCTTATCAAAGGCTTTCTGAAAGTCTAGATACACTACATCCACTGGCACCCCTTCATCCATTTTACTTGCCACATCCTCAAAAAATTCCAGAAGATTAGTCAAACATGATTTCCCTTTCATAAATCCATGTTGACTTGGACTTTCCTTTCATAAATCCATGTTGACTTGGACTTTTACTGCTATCCAAATGCCCCATTATTACCTCTTTAATAATTGACTCCAGCATCTTTCCCACCACCGAAGTCAGGCTAACTGGTCTGCAATTCCTCGTTTTCTCTCTTGATCCTTTCTTGAAAAGTGGGATAACATTAGCTATCCTCCAATCCACAGGAACTGATCCTGAATCTATAGAACATTGGAAAATAATCACCAATACGTCCACTATTTCTATAGCCACCTCCCTGGGGACACTGGGATGCAGACCATCAGGCCCAGGGGATTTATCATCCTTCAGTCCCATTAGCCTACCAATACTATTTCTCGCCAAATGAAAAATTATCTCAGTTCCTCTACCCCCTTAGATCCTCTGTCCTCCAGTACATCTGGGAGATTGTTTGTGTCTTCCTTAGTGAAGACAGATCCGAAGTACCTATTCAACTCTTCTTCCATTTCCTTGTTGCCCATAATAAATTCACCCGTGTCTGCCTTCAAGGGACCCACATTTGACTTTGCTACTATTTTTCCCTTAATATATCTAAAGAAGCTTTTACTGTCCTTCTTTATATTCCTGGCCAGCTTCCCTTCATACTTCATCTTTTCAGCCCGTATTGCCCATTTTGTTTCCTTCTGTTGTCCTATGAAAGTTTCCCAATCCTCTGGCTTCTGGCATTTCTCTTTGCTGTGCTATACATCTTTTCTTTTAGTTTTATTCTATCCCTAACTTCTCTTGTCAGCCATGGTTGCCTCCTACTCCCCTTAGAATCTTTCTTCAGTTTTGGAATGAAATGATCCTGCGTCTTCCGGATTATGCCCAGAGATTCCTGCCATTGCTGTTCCACCGTCATTCCAGCTAGGATCCCTTTCCAGTCTACTTTGGCTAGCTCCCCTCTCATGCCTTCATAGTCCCCTTTGTTCAACTGCATCACTGCCACCTCCGATTTAACGTTCTCCTTCTCAAATTGCAGATTAAAACTAATCATATTATGATCACTATCTCCAAGCGGTTCCTTTACCTCAAGTTCTCTTATCATATCTGGTTCATTGGACAACACTAAATCCAGAATTGCCGTTTCTCTGCTGGGCTCCATTACAAGTTGCTCTATGAATCCATCTCGGTGGCACTCTCCAAACTCTCTTTCTTGGGGTCCTGAACCAACCTGATTTTCACAGTCTACCTGCATATTGAAAGCCCCATCACCACAGTGGCATTACTTTTGTTATATGCCGGTGCTAACTCCTGCTGCAACTTACACCCGACATCCGGGCTACTATTTGGGCTCTGTAGATAACACCAATTAGTGTCTTCTTGCCTTTACTATTCCTCAACTCAACCCACAGTGATTTTATCTCGTCAGTCCCTATGTCTTCCCTCACAAGGGACTGTATTCCATCCCTCACCAGCAGAGCTACCACCCCCCTCCTCGTCCCACCTGCCCGTCCTTTCTATAGGATGTATAACCCTGAATATTAAGTTCCCAGGACCGATCCTCCTGCAGCCACGTCTCAGCAATCCCCACTGCTGCCACACTATCCTGTCAATGCTCTCAACTACCAGTGGGAAGAAGGTACAGGAGTTTGTAAACTGTGACCTCCAGGTTCAAGAATAGATTCTCCTAGCTACCAGCAGGATCTTGAACATGGCACACCATTAACCTCTGCAACTATGATCTGTTACGGACTTAGTTTTGGTCACACTACAGACTGCTGTTTGTACTATTATGGTTTGGTTACCAAGTATTTCTAGTTATTAACATCGCTTTATTAATTATTGTATATTTATTGTGTGCAATTGCATTAATGGCTCCGTTAAGGTGCAGCAAGTAAGAATTTCATTATTCCGTTGCTGTTACATATGACAATGAAATACTCTTGACTCCTTTGCTGCATCCACCATCTCTCCAGCCATCTTTTTCCGAATCCTAAGATTCAAGCTTTCAGGTTGAGGAGATGCAAGAACATAATTTCCCCCTAGTTCCTCCAGTATACTTTCAAATACTTTCCTATGTCCTCATTATTCTTAGATTCATGGCTTCCTGATATTTTTAGTACAATGAAGACATATACAAAATAGTTTTCATTGTTGTTTAAGCCATTTCATTATTTCTGCGCAATTAATTGGTCTTTTGCCTCAAAGGGACACAATTTATTTGTGCTACATTATTTCTTTTAATATTGTTGCGGAGTCTCTTATTTCTTAGCAGATGTGGACACCATAAATTACATTTGTTGTTTGTCATGTGACCTTTGAAAGGTTGTTGGTGCATTAAGATTCAGAGTATCTAGGATCTAAAGTAGGTAAGAATCACAGGCCTATTATAACAAAAAACAGAATTCATAATACAGACTACAATGTCACAGAAAATATACAAAAAAATTTGAATCAGGATAAAGTACTGAACTTTAAATTCATCGGTTTCATTGTGTGAATGCTCGGTTTGGTAATTTATATATCTTCACCTCAGTACATCCTCAAACATCCATCATTCTACGATTCAACCACACTTGTGGACGAGCAAATTGTATACAGATTTTATTTGCCTGTGCAGAAACAAATTCCATACGTTGCAATTCGTGGCCAAACATTTCTGCTTGCTGCACACAGTTGTTCACTTTCTTCCAAATAATTTCTGATTCGATTCACAACGAAGGTCCAGAACCATCACACCCTAACTCGCCAACCCCTCCTCCTTTTCACACCATCCCACTACATTCTTCATCTTTCTATATAGTTCTCCACTTGCTCTTTTTCAATGGTCAATTCCTTTCATTGTTTGTTCAGTCTCCACTATGAAATGTAGGATAATATCACCACATAAAATTTAACTGCTTAAAATGAACTGTACCAATTAATACATTCAACTGAATTATCCCATCAATGTTTCAACATAGCTATTATCTATATAACTAAAAGTCTCATCTTGATCACTTCCTGTCTGTGCTGTATATTAAGTTTAGAAAAAACGCTACCATATATTGCTATGATTTTTGGCCGTCTTACTCAGTCCTCCTCCGCTGAGGCCGCCAGGTTATGAAAGTTTAAAAAATCTTGAGATCAGCTGATTGGTCCTCTCTTGCTTTTGCTTTTCCTTTGCTTTGCTTGACCTCACCTGAAATGAAAGCAAATGGATTGTATTGTTGGCTGGCCCCGCCTGCCCTGTGCTTTTGCTTTGCCTTTACTTTGCTTGACCTCACCTGAAATGAAAGCAAATGGAATGTATTGTTGGTTGGCCCCGCCTGCCCTGTGCTTGATTTGACATGAAATGGATTGAAATGGATGGTTGGCCCTGCACTCACTGTGCTTGACTTGACCCACGACACCCATGCTAGCGCTCCTGAACCCCCCCCCCCCCCCACTGGCCACCA
Organism: Amblyraja radiata; assembly: GCF_010909765.2. NCBI lineage: Eukaryota > Metazoa > Chordata > Chondrichthyes > Rajiformes > Rajidae > Amblyraja > Amblyraja radiata. The sequence continues at coordinate 40,047,224 of NC_045977.1, forward strand.
ATATGGGAATTGGTGGCGAGATGGAATATTGTGTTAGAAGGCCAGTCCTCCCGTGTGAACCCACTTAGTCTAGTAATTATATATAATGATTATTTAGATTATGCAGATTATTCTCAATCTTTACAGATTATGTTTTAAAATGAAATTTATAATCAGGGACAAAGCTCTGCAATGCATGTAATTCATTACATTTGTGGTTTAGTATGTTAGGTGGTTAGTATCACTCATTTGTTCTGTCCGAATTCCCAAAGTTTACATTTCCTGTTCATTCCAACATGATTCGTATGAAACATGAATAAGTACTGAACAAAACAAATTGGGAGAGGACCAAATGAACTGAATTTATGGTGACTGAGCAATAATTTCCATTTTTTGTTTTGTTTTGCTCCTTGCCCCTGAATGCAAGAACCATTCTGATTAACAAGGAAATTGGAGCGGAGGCTCAAAAAGAACAGGCATTTCCAATAGATAAGTAGCAAGCCTAATTTTTTCCAGTCACATTGTTAACGTTATTTATTTTACTCAATTATTTTGTACTTTCTCTCCACAGCTAACTAAGTTTCTGTAACTTATGCCTGGCCGCTTCCAAGGGGGTTCTTCAAACGCCAGCCATGACTTCCAAAACAAATCTAGACCCGTCTGGTCTTGTATCAATAAACATGGTCAGTAACCGTAAATTAATTGTGAGAATTACTTTAGAACTGAAATATTTAGAAAGGTATGACAACACTATTTGTAGAAAGAGCGAGAATCCATTAATTATTTTCTTTTACGTGTTACACATTGATGCAGAAAGAATTTTACGTCAAACTAACCCAATGCAATGAGTGGAAAGATCAGTACTGTGGCATTTCTTATTATCTGTCAAGATTCAGTATTCTCTACCCTGACAATATGATTTGAAAGAATCCAAAGACCTTGGTGCAAAGATCAGCATGTTAAGTACACAAATAATCTAATTTCAGAAGATGACTCTCTCTGGGACATCTCACAATCATGCAAGAAGGTCTTTCATTCGACAAGAAAATAGCCAAGACCAATTGTCATTATAGAATTGTACAAAACAAGAACAGATCTCTCAGCCTATAATGTCTGTGCCAACCATGATAAATTAAATTAATTGCACCTCCGTACACATGATCCATATTCCTTTATTCATATTCATGTGCTTGTTCAAATGCCTCTTCAATGTCACAATTGTATCTGCTTCCGTTGCTCCCACCGGCAGCGTGTTGCAGGCTCCATCCACTCTGTAAAAAGCTTGCCTTGGATATCTCTTCTAAATACATCCCCCTCTCATCTGAAAACGATGCTCTCTAGTAATTGACATTTCCACCAGAAATAGATTCAGACTATCTTGGTCTTTCCTAATTTTGTATACTTCTATCATATCTCTTTTAGGCCTTTGACATTCCAGAGAAAACAATCCAAGTTTATCCAACCTCTCCTCATAGCTATTAATTTCTAATCCAGGCAGTGCCCCGTGAACCTCTTCTGACTCCTCTCATTAAACCACATGATCCTTCCTGTAATGTGCTGACCAGAACAGCATGCATTGCTCCAAATATGGCCTAAACAGAGCTTTATATAGGTGCAAAGGTACACAAAATTGCTGGAGGAACTCAGCGGGTGCAGCAGCATCTATGGAGCGAAGGAAATAGGCGACGTTTCGGGCCGAAACCCTTCTTCAGACTGTCAATATAGGTGCATACTGAGAATGTTTTCACAAGCCAGAAATTTTAATTGTAATTTACTATTTCACATTGATGTAAAGTGCATTGAAATTAAACATTATAAATCCAATAATCAGATTGAATTTTTAAAATAAAATGGTCAGTTATTTGTTACCTTCTGAGATGTATTTCTCCCTTTCCCATGGATTCCCACTGCCCCCAAGTGGGTATCTAGCTTTCAATCGTCAAGGAATAAGAAACGAAATGCACAGACATCATCATAAAGGGAAAAAATACAGGTCATAGATACAAAACACCTACATATGGGAATGGTAGAAGAATTGTTGGGAGCTGGGAATTTTTTTTTAAATTATCACAGTGAAGATGCACATCGGCCACGGCACCTTATTCCGACTCTAATCAATCCAAAGACAAAGCATTTTGAACATTTGAAGCACTGAAGATTTGAACTTATTTACTGAACACAAAAGAAATGATCAGTTAAAACTAGCATTGCCAGAATCCTGCTTAGGCACAGGTTCATAGCATGAGCAGATAATAGATATGAAAAACATTTGTGATAACATAGTGACACAATGTTGAAATAGGCTCTTCGGCCCAACTTGCCCACACCGGCCAACATGTTCCAGCTACACTAGTCCCACCTGCCTGCGCTTGGTCCATATCCCTCCAAACCCGTCCTATCCATGTACCTGTCTAACTGTTTCCTAAACATTGGGATCTTATTTTAACCCAATATGACATGCAGCAAAATATTATTTCCATTTTATAATTGATAAAAACATACAATTTCCTCTTAATATAGTAATTTAGGAGAAAACACTTGCCCATCTTTCCTCCCTTTCAAAACTATGGGGCCAATTCTACGATTGCAGCCTGTGTGTCTTTTGCTGCGGCTGTTAAGCAGTAGACATACTTCTAGAAATTGGATTTTATCCTTTTCCAGTAGACTAAACCATCACTGAAATAAGCACTGGATCCCAATGTGCTGAAATAAGACCTCCTGATGTATAACTCAGTTGAATACAGCTTTCCATCATTTGCTGCATACCAATATGATAAGGACGTCAGAGCAGTACACTTCCTGTGATGGCAAAATAATGTCTTTACCATGGAGCGATAAGGATCCAAGGGATAGGCAAAAAGCTCCCAGACTTGATGCAAGACCTTCTCATCAGTGACAAAGATACCACAGGAGAGAGGTCCCAATAACCAAGAGGCATCAGAAAGAAAACTAGGGCAAAAAGAGGTACCTGGCAGGAGGTGGTTAAAGTCGCCTCCAAGTGAGACACTACCCACCAAATCAAGCAATGTACAAATAAATATCACATCAAGAGCAAAAACTTCAAGGTGACCTGCAGACCACTGAAAACAGTGATTGTGTCTACGTTAAGCTGCTGAATCACTTAATGGCTCCTTATAATCAGTGCAGGTGGATCAGCAAAGCAGTACGTGAGAGATTATCAAAATGCTATAGTGATCCACCTGCACTGATTATTGATGTCCTATCTTGTTAGCAACCAGAGTATAGACTGGGTCATTTGTTTGCTCTGGGGACTTTGATTTCTCAGAGCCATTATGACAAGTATCCATCTACAAAGGAGTATGTTATATCTCTGGTAGTTAGAGGGTTAAAACAGCCACCATAGAATAGAAGAATGGAAAATGTGCACAGCCTTAACATGGGAGGTTGCCAGATAAATATGGTTAAAGCTCTGTTAAGTTCCCCAAAAATAAGTCTGGAGCCAGATTAAAAATGTAATTGAAAGAATGAATTTCAAGGATCAATTAATTGCACAATAACTAAACCAGCATGAGGCAAGGGACAGTACCCCGAGACAACCTTCCCTTGGCTTCACAAATCACCAACCTAATTCATGCAGTGACCATCTGATGATAGCGAGGTAAGAACCTCAAAGACACCTCCAATGGCATCCAAGACCTCAACTTGGAACTGAAGAGTTGCCTGCTACTATAGTAATAATAGATAATTGGAAAACAAGGTTAAAACAACAAAATATTCAGCTGAAAAGACTGAGGTCCTTGTATGAACAATCAATCCCTCAGTACCTGACTGGTGCAGCACAAATAACGAGAATGTTACACAATGAGCGAGGGGGAAAAGGTATAATAATGTATCAACAATAATCCAACTGCAACATAGCTTGGATGGATGAGATAGGTTGGATTAGGTTTGGACTGTTGATATGGTACCATCTTGTAAGAGGAGAACAAAAGATGCAGGAGGGAGATGGCCCTCGAAAAAGATGTAGCTCATTATCAAACCTTGCACCAGCACAGGAACCTAGGATTGCAGATGGACCCCACGGCCAATGCTAGCATGAGACATTCTGAGCCTGGTAGTCAAAGCGCAAGTCTGAATAAAGCCAAGCAGCCAGTTGCCAGCAGTGCAATCTAAAACAAAAGTAAAATCAGTGCAAGACCTTCCCATGCAAACAATGTCGACCTCCTGCCTCATCTGCTTTGCTGGAAAACAAGGATGCGGATACTGAACAAGGGCCTTCCCTTTGCAGCTACCTTGCTCCTCATGAATCTTTGGCTCTGGGTGTCCTTGCTGCTCTTGCTTCCTAACCAGTTTCTGTCTTGCTAGACAGTGGAGTATGTAGCATGTGATGACCAAGTCACATATGTGATTAGTTGGTACTACACAACACCACAGGATTGATAGAATGTCATTTTCAGCAAAAGAGTGGTGCATTCCATTTTTATCCTTGCCGTTGAAGATTCTTTTGGTATAGTACTGTAATTGAAGAGCACTGTTAACAGCAATAGAACTCAAGGGTAGTCTTTGTCTCTCAGAATCCATTCCTCAGGATAGTGGCAGTCACTGAAAATGTCCAACAGTGCAGGAAGCCACTTAATGTTATCTGCACAGACCGGAAACATGACATTGACCATTTGCAAATTCTTGAGACAATAGAAGCTTTTCCTATGTATGAAAACACAGGTTATTGAGTAGATACTAATGGGACAATGAATGCCTTCCATTAGTGGAAGCCTGTAATGCTGGCAGATCCGAGTGCTTGAAAAACCATTTGCTTCATCTCGCTGAAATAGGAGGTGCAGTGAAAGCAGCAGTAAACAGTAAATTAGGAGACAAGGCAGAGATCTGCTGCAGCAGCTTGGAGTATTCCAAGTTGTGACTCAACATGACCTGGGTTTCATAGAGAGCAGTCCTTGCACGAAAGCATGGCCAAAGGTCTCCCCACAACATTTCATTCACATTGTTCAGCGATGACAGGTTTGGTAAAAACCTGATTCTGTGAATACATTGCACAATGGCGAGATCCAGATATTCTGTGCAAGTAGGCCCTTTGCTGAAGGCATGGTTTTGCCTGCAGTTCAGAGGCCTCTGACTCATCACCCTGCAACCCCACCTCATCTCACATCCCACGCTACCACCTCATGCCAATCATGGTCATTCCAATATTCGGTTACTGCCGTTGGTATCAGCAGTGTGGCATTTAAGGCACGGTATCAGCAGCTGAACGCCTTCACTTTTAATGTAGAGTTTCAACCTTAATGTAGAGTTTCAACCTCCACAGATGCTACTTGACCTGCTGAGTTCCTCCATCGTGTTTAAGAAGGAACTGCAGATGCTGGAAAATCGAAGGTACACAAAAATACTGGAGAAACTCAGCGGGTGCAGCAGCATCTATGGAGCGAAGGAAATAGGCAACATTTCGGGCCGAAACCCTTCTTCAGACTTCCTCCATCAGTTTATCACTTTTAGCACATTCTGTGCATTTAAGATTTTTAAGAAACCTGCAAAGAGTTGTGAAAGTGCACAGGAGGTCAGCAGCATCTCTTTAAATAATGAGATTAAAAAAACAATGTGCTCTAGTTCACTTACTACTTCCAATTTGGTAAGGGTAGAAATGGGCAATACACAAATAACAGTGCCCTTGAATGAACACATGAGCAAAAGCATCAAATGTGCTTATATGAATCGTGCATTGAAATACCTAGCTTAATTTCCCAACATTAATTTCATCTTGGAATGATTATTGCATGATTTACTCTAGGTTAAGTTGAACATTATGTAATTTGCATGTGAAAAACAAATGTTAACCAATGCAATTCAAGGTTACTATTTTTTAATGCCATGCATTTAGAACCCAAGTTTTGGAGTAGGCAATAGTGGGGAAGATAGGAGGGTGGTAGACAGCTTTAGTTAAAGAAACACGTTAACCTCCAAAGAACCGTTACTGAAAACAGTAACAAGCCATAATATTTCACATGAAGTAATTGATGCAATGCAGTTTAAATCTTCGAAACCTCAAATCTTTACAATAACCTCAGACAAAATAGAACAGACATTCCAGATATACTGTAGAAACAAGGAACTGCAGATGTTGTTTTACAAAAAAAGGCAGTGCTGGAGTAACTCAGCAGATCAGCGGCATCTCTGGAGATCATGGATAGGTAACATTTTGGGTCGGGACCCTTCTTCAGACTCTTCAGTCTTAAGAAGGGTCCTGACCCAGAACGTCAGCTATTCATGTTCTCTTATACAAATGCAACACGACCTTCCAACTTTTATACTCAATACTCATGATTGATGAAGGCCAATGTGCCAAAAGTTTTTTTGACTGCCCAATCTACCTGTGACTCAACCTTCAAGGAACCATGCACCTGCACTCCTAGATCCCTCTGCTCTACAACACTCCCCAGAGCCCTACCATTCATTGTGTAGGCCGTGCCCATGTCAGTCTGTTGTTGTCAGCAAATGATCTGTCATTTTATAAGTGAAAATGTAATTAGTACTGAACCTTGGAAGAAACTGCTTGTGACATCCTGCTAAATAAAGTGCATGGCCAATCTCCCTGTTCTGACAAATTAATTCAGTTTCTCCTGACTGAACAGCTGAGAGTTTCCAGCATTTTCAGTTTTTAATTTCAAATTTCCAGTATCTACATTTTCTCCAACATCCCCTCGCTCTCTCGTATCTCTTAAACAAATCCCCTATCCATATCAATAAGTTGTCTACAATCCCACATACTCTCATTTTTGCTAACAGGTGCATTTTGTGGAACTTTACTGGAGGATACCTGGAAGCCTAAGCACACACCATTCATACACATATTTAACCACCAGTTCTATTCCAATCTTCCCCTTTAATTACCATTTTCAAGAAAATTGAGAATTGATTAGGAATGGCATCATTTACAAATCCAAACCAGTTATTTTTAATTCAATTCACAATTGAATTGAAAAAGATAAATACCTTAGGATTTGTGTAACTTCTTCAACACGTGTTGGATGTTGGCCAATAATTGCCAGTTTATCTCTTACTCTTCTTATCTGGTGGAGTGACATTGGAAATTTTCAAATCTTTTAGGAAGATTCCAGAACAGATAGCACTTTGGACGAATAAAATCTTAGTATTGATTTGCTGTGCCATATGACCCCTTTCTTCATTTTATTATTTTACAATTCTTCAAACCAGATACTGTATTGAGGTGTGCTGATTAATGTTAATGATTTTAGTAGTGAATGTGCTCACGGGACTTCAATCAAAAAGACAATGTAACATGAAGTTTCAACTACAATTAATTTTTAATGTAGTTTTGAAAATGTCAGAGTGATAGAATTTGGAAAGGATTTTGTGCTTACCATGTCCCTTGTATCAAGCCACCAACTTCCTATCTATTCTAATTCTATTTTGCATCACCGTCTATAACCTACTATGCTATGGTACCACAAGTGCTTGTCTAAATACTTCTCATGGGGAGAGAAGATTTGCCTCATTTTCCCTTCATTCCAGATTTCAACAATTCTCCAAGTATCTCCAAAAAAGCTTCCACACATTGCTTCCAAATTTTTTACTCACCTCAAATGGACATCCTCAATGGTAGACAAAATTATTACGGGGGAAAGTTCGTAAGTTACAGGAGCAGAATTTGGCCATGTAGCTCATCGAATCTTCTCTGCCATTAAAACTTTCCCTCTCAACCCCATTCTCCTGCCTTCTCACGATACCCTCTGACACTCTTATTAATCAAGAATCTGTCTGTCTCCACTTTAAAAATGCCCCATGACTTGGCCTGAATTCCACACATTCTCACCCTCCAACTAAAGAAATTCCTCCTGATGTCCTTTCCAAAGGTACGTCCTTTTATTCTGGGGCTGACTTCTGGGTCCTAGACTCTCCAACTATTGTCTTGTCTAACACATTTCATTGTACCGTTGACCCTGTGTTAACCTACATATGACAAATAAAACTGAACTGAACTCCATATCCACTCTATCCAGGCCTTTCACTATTCAGTAAATTCCCCACATCATCCTTCTAAACTCCAATGCCAGCACATCCCTCCTCAGATATGGGGCCTAAAGCTCCTCACAATAATCCAAGTGCAGTCTAATTAGTGCCTCATAAAGCCTCACCATTACATCCCTGTTTTTATATTCTAGTCTACAGAAAATAAATGTTAACATTACATTTGCCTTCCTTATTACTGATCCCACATGCAAATTAAACTTTTGGTAATTCTGCACCAGCGCTCCCATGTCCTTTTACACCTCTGATTTCTGAATCCTGTCCCCATCTAGAAAATAGTCTACGCCTTGATTCCCACTACCAAAGTGCATGACTGCATACTTTGCTATGCTGTATTCCATCTGCCACTCTCCCAACCTTCCCAAGTATTTCTGCAGACTCCATGTTTCCTCTACGATCCATGCCCCTCCACCTATCTTCATATCATCCAAATCACTGATATAGAACGTGAAGAGTAGCGGCCCCCCAACGCCAACCTCTGAATCAAAAGGATAGTTGGAGGGTCAGGTAGTCTGGATAAAGCAGGGAGTCTGCAGTAGGACTGGGACAGGGCTTGAACACAACTCTGGATAGTCTGAGGAATGGAGATTAAAGCTCCCAACTCTTAATACCGAGTTGACAAGTCTGTTGGATTCTTGTGCCTGGTCGGGTGCTCATCCCACCATATTCAATCAGCTATCACTCTGTCAGCTGGCACAAAAGGCTGTCATAGAAACATAGAAACATAGAAATTAGGTGCAGGAGTAGGCCATTCGGCCCTTCGAGCCTGCACCGCCATTCAATATGATCATGGCTGATCATCCAACTCAGTATCCCGTACCTGCCTTCTCTCCATACCCTCTGATCCCCTTACCCACAAGGGCCACATCTAACTCCCTCTTAAATATAGCCAATGAACTGGCCTCGACTACCCTCTGTGGCAGGGAGTTCCAGAGATTCACCACTCTCTGTGTGAAAAAAGTTCTTCTCATCTCGGTTTTAAAGGATTTCCCCCTTATCCTTAAGCTGTGACCCCTTGTCCTGGACTTCCCCAACATCGGCAGCAAACTTCCTGCATCTAGCCTGTCCAACCCCTTAAGAATTTTGTAAGTTTCTATAAGATCCCCTCTCAATCTCCTAAATTCTAGAGAGTATAAACCAAGTCTATCCAGTCTTTCTTCATAAGACAGTCCTGACATCCCAGGAATCAGTCTGGTGAACCTTCTCTGCACTCCCTCTATGGCAATAATGTCCTTCCTCAGATTTGTCATCATGCAAGGAAATATGATAACACTACATCCAAACAGATAGCGGATAGTTCCCGGTGGGCGGCGCGACTCACGTTGCAGCGGCCTCTGCAGTCCGTTTGTCTTTTTGTTATTTTTTGTCCTGTTTTAATGTAGTTTTTATTATTTTTTTGATGGGGTATGTGTGTGTGGGGGGGGGGGGGGCGGGAAACTTTTAAAATCTTTCCCCTGCACGGAGAACCCGACCTTTTCCCAGTTGGGTCTCCGTTGTCGTTGGAGCTGCAACGTGGAGCGGCCTCCAGCAGGAACGTCCTGGGGCTCCAGTCACGGAGCTGCGGAGCTACTCACCATCATGGAGCTGGCCAAGTCCGGAGCGGGTGGAGCTGTGGTGGCGCGCTGCTGTGACCCAACCCCCGGAGATTCGGAGGCTTACCGCAGGTCTGGCAGACAGTAATATCGGGAGCCCGCTTTTCGAGGCTTCTGCAACGGCGACTTCTCCCGCCCGAGTAGCGGGGTCGAGGATGACCTGGAGCAGGGCCTTACATCATCGCCCGGCGTGGCTTCAACGGCTGCGGGACTTTGCTAGCGCCCGCCGGGGGCTCCAACAACAAGACCCGGAGCGTGGCCTTGCATCGCCCGGCGTGGCTTTAATGGCCGCGGGACAATTGCCATCGCCCGCCAGGGACTTTGACTCTGACATCGGGAGGGGAATGGGGAGTGCAGGGGAGAGATAAGTTTTTTTGCCTTCCATCACAGCGAGGAGGAGATGCGCTGTGATGGATGTCTGTGTAAATTGTGTTGTGTCTTGGGTCTTTTTTTTCCATGTGTGTATGACTGCAGAAACAACATTTCATTTGAGCCTCTATGAGGTTCAAGTGACAAATAAATTGTATTGTGTATTGTGTATAGCTAATCAATCTGAATCCTTCCAATATTTTTAAGAAAGAACTGCAGATGCTGGAAAAATCGAAAATGCTGGAGACTGAAGAAGGGTCTCGGCCCGAAACGTCGCCTATTCCTTTGCTCCATAGATGCTGCCTCACCCTCTGAGTTTCTCCAGCATTTTTGTCTACCATCCATTATTTTGGTCTGTTTTCTAAGTAAAAGTGAATATATAAGAAACCAGAGCCATAAACTAAGTCATGGAAATTAAATAAAGTCAATGCAAAATAAGTAGATGTACAGGTTATGTTATTGTTGTTATGTTAAAGTTGATATTAAAGTTACATTTTAAAACGTTTAAATTATAAGAATTTACATGTACCGATGGTTTGCAAAAAATCAATTTTATTAAACAAATACCACTTCTTGAGATACGAATTAGGATCAAGGCTACTGCAACTTTAATAAACGAGTTATAGGTACACAAATTATGATGACGTCCCCTTCAAGAAAATTAATTTAAATAACCAAACATCCATGATACAACGTGTGTAGGAAAAGAACTGGATATGCTAGTTTAAATCAAAGGTTAAATCAGACTGAAGGGGCTTGACCCGAAACGTCACCCATTCCTTCTCTCCAGAGATGCTGCCTGTCCCGCTGAGTTACTCCAGCATTTTGTAGAGTTGTTACGAAACCTACCATCAGCGGCACTACAGATCTGCCACTGCCGGTGCGTGCGATTCCGGAGGCTTTGTGGGGGGGGGGGATTAAAATGCAGGTTTGTATTGGTTGTCGGAGAGGGATTTCCTCGGGTTGCTAGCTGATCGTTCGGGCTTAAATTCCCGGCTTATTTTTTTTTAATTTGCTGGACCATTGCATCGCTGGATTGAAGTTAAATGCGACTTCTAACGCCTTCAACATCACGGATCGCAATATCAGGACAAAACAAAAGGTATATCGTTTATTAACATATTATCTTGCTTTTTGGTTTGATTTCTTTTTAATCTTATGATGCGAAAAATGTTATTTAGGCCCACATACGAATCGGCCATGTCTTGCCTGCCGATAGGGGCTTAAAATTTATGGCAACGGCAACATTCCAATCGATCATATTCCAGAAACATCCACTCTCAATCAAATTCATTATTTTTTTTGCACAATCATGTCATAAGAACATCTAAACCACCTATATTTTGTGTTATTGTCTATCCATGATCAATATTTTCATACTAAATGTCTATAGTGCAGTTGTAGTCAGATGTATTGTGCAAAAAATTATGATTTTGATTATCTTGAGAAAGGATGTTTCTGGATTAATTTATGGGAATTAAACATTAAATTCCTTCCATTTGGCATATAAATTCATGACAAAGTGAGATTTTAAAATCATGTTATATTGTGAATTCTTGTGTGAATGGGATCCGTTTGTTATTTGGATACTTAGGCTATTAAATTTTTGTTGCCTTTTTTAAAGAAATGGATAGATGTTTAGATCTAGTAATTGAATTTAGATGAATTTAATTGATTAGATGAATAATTGATTTGATGAAACTGATGAATATGAATTTTTTGTTGGGTATTTAATATTTGTTTTAGCATTTAACTTTATAATTTCTACCTTTTTTTCTGAAACTGCAAATAATAACTTGCTTCTGTTAATGCTGTTCAGTGTTTTTTTTTCTTCTTTACATTTTAGACTGATGTCTCCGAAGAAGAAATGCAAAATTGTCAATCCAAATGCCCAGCAAAAGAGACTGATTTAGACAGCATTCGCAGAGGTTATCTGAATTTGGACTACTCCAAATGTGATGATCTACAGGACATTCTTAATGGGAAAGTTGTGGACAGAAAGGCATGTCATGCGTGGTTTGAAGCGCAAAAACTTGTAGTTTACAATGCCAAAATTGAAAAGTTGAGGAAAAACAAGGTGTACAGAGTTGCTTGTTGGTTACAATCTGAGGCGTATGATGATGCTACTGATTATGATATGCCAGCTAGCAATTGATCTTCTCCATAAAGACTTGGTCTTTTGCTAGAAATTGTAATTTCTTTACCTGTCTGTTACGGACTTACAGCATATAATACAATAATATTAAAGTTCTGATCTTGAGAATATCGCATTTTTGAATTTAAGGCAGTCTCGGTGTTTATTACTACTTCCGTCACAAGTCAATTTTGTAATTAGCTACAATTAGGTAACTAACTAATTTTATGCTTTAATCCAAGTAAGACGTTTCATATTTGTTTCAGAATGCTTCAATCTACAATAACTGAAAATGGCATACAGCTCTTTTAATTTTTAAGGAAGTTATGGGCTTTTGACTGTCCTAATAACAGCTTTTGTGTTAAGTCAATGGAAAAGCAATAGGGAACAAGATGCTGATTTCCGAGTATGTAAATGACCATAACGTTTTTAATACTGAAGATATGAAAGTGAATTAGGTATCAAATTAAAGTTATTTTTATGCTTTATCTGATGGGATAAATTACAGGCTTGATTTTTAAAACCTCAAAATTTTGTAACATTCCTACATTTTGTCTATCCATGATACAACATTCGCCAAGTAAAAACTGTTCGGTGCTGAATACTTTCTGTGACTCATCTCACAGATCAAACAATATACGATCGCGAAGCAACAACACTTTTAGTCGGTTAACTGCAGTGGGCTTTGCACACATATGGAAGAACGCTAGATGGTTCAAAATAAAACAAACACTGTGAGTCTGGGAGATTGGTTTGAAATAATAAAAAATAAATTAGAACTGTACGCTGCCATTTAGTGTTACAATCGCCAATGAAAAGCGGGGCCGGTAAAGGCACTCATTTATACTGATTGGTGCCTAATGTTTCAATTATTAATCCTTCTTCTTGGAAAAAAACTGAAATAGGACGCTGTCTCATTAACTCTGTCGCCGGTGGATAATTGTTCCTTAATACTACAATTCAGTTTGGAAAGTACGCCGCCTGTGAAAAATGATAGCGTATAATATTCCACGTTTAACACTTTAGGTGCACTATTTGTCTGCCAGTTTGTTGACCGCGAAGCCTCTTAAAAAAAATTAAATTCTTAAACTACAACACGCACTTGCTCTCGTTAGCAATCCCCGATTTTTTTTTTAAATCTGGTCGGTAAACAACACTTTAACCCTCCTCGTCAGAATGATTCCAGACAAACTAAATGCTCGTCTCGTCTTACCTTGCGCAAGGGTCTGTAGCACGTGGATATGAAACAGCACAAATGTCCACAATCCCCCAAAACATCCAAACATATTAAAGTTTCTTCCTGCACAGGCAAATCCGAGTGTCTTTTTGAATTTTCCCGATTTCGGTTCCATGATCGGTGCATCCATCCCACCGTCACTTGGGATCCCAATCACCTGGTTATTGATTACTTCTCTCAAACAAGGCCCTTGCTTTATTTCCCTTTGGTTATTGATTGCACTGTCCGTACTCCCGTTTTCTTTGGCAATTCCCATACCCCGAGTACGGACTGAATCCGACCGCCGCTCATCGATCCCTCGTAGGTGAAAGGTCCCAACCGGACCTTGCACGAATATGTTTTGGCATCGATCCTTCGAATGATTGATTACCGACGTCGTTGATCTTACAATTAGTTTATGGCCGGTAGCCTCGGAGTCTGGTGTCCTCTTCCTGCTCGAATTAGCGATCAGCTCCCCCGGGCCCGGGGTTCCAGCCCCTGATTTATCGATTATCTCTGGGCAATCATCGTCCACAACTAACACCGTGTTAACGCGATTATCGATCAGCTCACAACTCGCGACTCCCATCATCTGTTGATATTCTCGATCAGTGCAGTCAGATCGCTCTTTTGCAATTGCTTGTGCTTTGGTATCAACTCTTTCAGTTGCCGATTTCCTCCCCCCCGGATGAAATGTTTTAAAACCTGAAATGAATAAACGCGAGCTCTGATCCGCCGCCTGGCGATTTCTTTTACGATGGTGAGAAGGATCGGGTTGGGTTTAATCTCTTGCCGCTTTTCCAGAATTAATCATTGCCAGCTCCCCGGTCAGGGCTCGGGTCTCTCTCCAAAGTCCTGATGGTCTGCCCGACACTCCTCCAGCCTCTCGGCCGCTTTCAACCCCACACCCAGGGGGGAAAGAGGTAGAAATTGACGCGTTTTCTTTCCAATCCGCGGCAATTTTTGTTCCTTTAATTCCACTGATCCGAAGCCAGGGAATTCCAGACAGTGATAATTAATCCCTTTGAATTTAACTCCCTCCTTTAACTCCTGGTTGATCATTAACTTCCAACTTGCTTATTTTAAAATATTTTTTTTTAACTTGTTTTATATTTCCGATGCAAGTTTACTGCAGTAAGTGAGGTAACTCTAATGTTTCACAGAAATCGGCTGAACCTTAAAAGTTTCAACTCCTAATAGAAGACATCCCAACTTTTTTAACACCATCGAGCCTGCTGCTGACAAAGTTTGAGTTTTGTCAGTCAGTCAGTGCATGTGTGTGTGGGTGTGTGAGCGTTCTCCACACAAATGCATCAAACATGCTTTAAAAAAAAAAAGCTATACAAAAAAAACTTTGGACCGCTGGAGATTATAATGTCAGATTTTGCAGCTGAGCCGCTTGTTGTCGGTGAGCTCCGCCTTGGCGCCCATGGTGAAGCGAGGGCGGTTGGTTGGTTGGCTGGTAGTGGGAGCTTCGGACTTCTTTTTCCGCGCCGCTTTTCCTCTCGACGGACAACTCCGGCTCGAGCTGAGGGCAGCCCGAGCGCGCTCTCCATTGGGCGACGCTGCTCGAAACCCGATTGGTCGCCGACCCTCCCCGCCCCGCCCCGCTGGGGACAATCCCCCACACTGATTGGTCGCACCGCTTTGCTTTCCCGCGCGCCGATTGGTCGGAATAGCACCTCCGCGTCTCCTGCTGGCGATTGGTTGGATGGGCGGCGATCTTTAATCCGCAGGAGGGTTGCTGCATTCCTATTCGTCGCGAGGAATCTCGACGTTGATTGGTCCTCGTGAGACCATGGTGCTCAAAATTCAGTTGTTTACAGAAGGAACTGCAGATGCTGGTAAATCAAAGGTAGATACAAAATACTGGGGTAATTCAGCGGGTGAGGCAGCATCTATGGAGAGAAGGAATTGGCCACGTTTCAAGTCGAGACCCTTCTTCTGACCTGCTCCCAACTGAAGGGAGGAGGATTAATAATAATAATAATAATACACAAAGATTGAAGCAGGGTTACTGCAGAACATCATGGAAATATGCAGAGGTCAGGTTGAATTGTGGTGTATAAACAAAAAGTTTATGTCTTTGACTGTTATTTAGGATGTGTGGAAGTTCAATGGTCAAGAGTGTTTTATTGTCACGTCCCAGATAGAACAATGACATTCTTGCTTGCAGCAGCACAACAGAATATGTAAACATAGTGCACTGTAAACAATATAATAAACAAGAGCGAAAAAAAGTTCAGTGCGTATATATACACACACACATACTCACAGTGTGAACTGTGAAGAGGATGTTAGGCGGTTGCAGGGTGACTTGGACAGGTTGAGTGATTGGGCAGATGCAGTATAATATAGATAAATGTGAGGTTATCCACTTTGGTGGCAAAAACAAGGGGGCAGCTTATTATCTCAATGGGGTTAGGTTAGGTAAGGGGGAGCAGCGTGTCCTCGTACACCGGACACTGAAAGTTGGCGTTCAGGTACAGCAGGCAGTGAAGAAAGCTAATGGAATGTTGGCCACCATAACAAGAGGATTTCAGTATAGGAGTAGAGAGGTTCTTCTGCAGTTGTATAGGGCTCTGGAAGACCACATCTGGAGTATTGCGTACAGTTTTGGTATCCTAATTTTGTGGAAGGACATCCTTGTGATTGAGGCAGTGCAGCGTAGGTTCACGAGATTGATCCCTGAGATGGCGGGACTGTCATATGAGGAAAGATTGAAAAGACTAGGCTTGTATTCACTGGAGTTTAGAAGGATGAGGGGGATCTTATATAAATATATAAAATTATAAAAGGACTGGACAAGTTAGATGCAGGAAAAATGTTCCCAATGTTGGGCGAGTCCAGAACCAGGGGTCACAGTCTTAGAATAAAGGGAAGGCCATTTAAGACTGAGGTGAGAAAAAACTTTTTCAACCAGAGAGTGGTGAATTTGTGGAATTCCCTGCCACCGAGGGCAGTGGAGGCCAAATCACTGGATGGATTTTAGAGAGAGTTAGATAGAGCTCTAGGGACTAGTGGAATCAATGGATATGGGGAGAAGGCAGGCACGGGTTATTGTTTGGGAACGATCAGCCATTATCATAATGAATGGTGATGGTGGCTCGAAGGGCCGAATGGTGTCCACCTATTTTCTATGTTTATATATATACATAGAATACATAGAAGAGTACACACGCACGCACACACCCGTACACATAAAAAAACAAACCATAATAGTGACAATAATAATCTATGTAATTCTGAGCTTATTTGGAGGTTGTAGTATTTATTGCAATGTCAAATGCCATTTGAAAACATTGTATTGCCTCAATCCTATATTTTTTTTTAAAGACACAAAGTGCTGGAGTCAGCTGGCCAGGCCTCACCTTGGAGAACGTAGATAGGTGACATTTTGGGTAGCGATCCTTCTTCAGTGATTCCTTTGACCTATCCATGTTTTCCAGGGATGTTGCCTGACCCACAGACTTACTCCAGCACTTTGTGTCCATTTGTGTATTACCCCGCACCTGTTCTTCCACGTTTCTACATCTTCTCCAGAGATGCTGCCTGACTTGCTGAATTACTTCAGCATTTTGTGTCTTTTTTTGTAAGCTATCATCTGCAGTACCTTGTTACTATATTCATTTCTCAACCCTGTAGGGTAGGGGGTTGAAGTCAGCGGCAGTGAAGCATTTCCAAGTTAAGATGGTATGTGTTTTGGGAGGAGCCACAGTGGTGTTTCCATGTGCCATTTAAAATGTGTCAAGTACAAAAGAAAAGGATAGGCTTAGATGACGTGTAAATACTATTATCAGCACCTGAGCACCTGTTGTCTATGAGCTTGAATTGTTGAGCTCATTATTGAAGATGTAAGCCTACTTGAATCGTATGCTCTTTCCTGGGTCCTTTTGAATGTTGTTAATCTTAATACTGTAAGAGGCTGAAAACAAAACATCAAAGTGGGAGGGGGTTGCGAATTGAAATGAGTGGGTTGGGGTGCAGACTGAATCGGCACCAAAAGAGATTAGATCTATCATTTCTAAGTGGAGAGATTGTCGCATAAGAAAATTATGAAAACCAAGGCTAGAAAATGTATTGAAACCTGAATAAGAAACATCTGTTATCCAGTAATGAACAGTAACATTACATTAAATGTACCATTCTAGCTTTTTTGAAAAGGAAGTAGCACAAAGGAGATAGGCGCAATGATAAAATTGCAGAACAATGTTTTGTTCAATAACAAATTTTCTTGATTTTCCTTCAAAACCGTTCACAGCTTTAATTGTTACATGCTTGTTCTGGTTTAAATTCTTCCCGTTATTAATTTACTGGATCTCCCATGAGTAAGCCATGCCTCACTACATCTGGTAATGCAAATCCATTGAGGATTCTTTACGCACAATTTTGCAGCCACACCCACAGAATGTATGTACAATTTCCACAATATCTCCTCATGACTCAAGCAACATATTGGACCTGGATGTGGCATGTTAAATGTATTTGTAAATTTTAACTATAAGCATTTATATTTGTCACTATCTTACATCAAAATAGCAAGATTTAAAAATACCAGAGAAAATAGAGCATTCACAAAATGTGCTGTTTCCAAAGAAAGCAACAAACGTTAATATAGGATTAATTTGGTTCTTTTAAGGGTTTAAAAAAAAGTAATTTATCTAAAATATAGTTTGTAAACGGAAATCAAACTTCTTATGATGTCTATAATCCTCAGTAGCAAAATCTTCTGGCTCTCAATGCAATTTTTACTTTATGATTCAGTCAATCTTGCGTGGTTTAACCAACCATGCCACTTCAATATGATTCAAAAGCATCTATGCACTATGGTTATAATTTAGCAGTGCAAGAATTAACTGTGACGGATGACTCGTATGAACCTTCTTGGAATGCATGATGGTAAACGTCTGCAGCATACTATGAAGATATAATTTGGAGTGGAGGTTTTAACACATTGGTTCACTTTGCCACTTTGTCATCTTCACAATCAATTTAAATTTGCTTCTCCAAATCAGAATCTGATCAGAGTTTTTCTGTTGAGTATTCCTGACTCAAGGAACCTTTCTTTATTCCCTTAGGTAATCCATCTGTTTATTGGTTCAACTTGGAAAAGTTCATCTGAACATGGGTTTCAACAATTGTAAAGGTTTTTATTGCTTCACATTTTTTTGTCATACAATAGGGACATTGTGGCAAAAATTTAATATCATCATTACTGATCGCTCAAAGTTGAAGTCAAAGTTCATATGGAAGTACAGGTGGTATGATGCCCCAGCCTGTACGTGATATCTTTGAACATGGGGAGACTGGTGCATGGGCAGCCTCTGCACAGTCCTTGACAGAGCCAGTCCCGGGTCCAGGCATGGACTCTACCACAGTTGGGAGTCTCTCCCTGTTGCAGCCTTCTTCCACATTCTCAACCATTGTGATGCTCCACCTGCTGGCCAGCCACCATCCTCTACCAGTTTCACTGTTGAGAGCCTCTACGGCCGCCAGGCACCACCCCATCAACTTGCCCTCCATGGGTGAGCCTGTCGGAGCATAGCTCCAGATGGGTTTCATTGTCAGGATCTTTGGCACATGCAAGCTTCTCCAGCATAACCCTTGGGGAACATAGAGCATGCTTAACCATTTCACTGTAAAGGAAGCATAACTTCTGGAGGAGTATTCTACTGATTTTGCTGTAGATCCTACTATTTGCCAGCCTCACAACTTCACTATATTATTTGTACAATAACATTGACAACCCTACTGTTACTACCAGGCCCAGTCTTGTGTCAACTAGTGCTGTTTAAATATCCTACTTTGTGCACTGTGCCCCACGTTCTTTGATTTATGGCTAATCAGTCTCGGTTTTATCCATTATGTGGCTGTATTCTCAATCACTGCTGGTGTTTAGCTGCATTTTGTATCTCTATTACTTCCTGATATTTTATTGTGCCACTACTAAATTTGAAAAGCTAATGAGTGGTTTTGGTCTGTATGTCACAGGTCGTCAGCATGAAGATCTTTCCAAAGGCTGCTATCATCTAACATTCATCTCCTACTCATAATCTAGCCAATTCTTTCTGTTTCCCTTAAATTTTTCAATTTCATATTCGACGCTACACACTAGATGGCACTGTCCTGTACTTATAAGTAAAAATTGCCTGAAACGGGAGAAAGTATATTATGCTAAGATTGAATTTATTGCTGAGTGAAGGTTGTGAAAGAAAGTTTACTTGAATTGTTTTTATAAAATAAACATTTATCACCAAGGAACTAAAGGTGGAACACAGGAAACTTGAATCTATTTCAAACAATTCCATTTGTCTGCTACAATTTGCTCATAAGGCAAAAAAAGTTGTGTATTTAATAGAAATGCTGGACAGTTATGTACCTTGGAATTGTCCTTGACTCAGAGTCAATTTACATGTTGTTGACTTTGAAGTAGCAATTCTAGCATTTGAATGCTGTAATGTAGACTCTGATACTGCTGCTACTAATTTGTCATTAGGAACAATTGAAAGTTTTTTAATTTCCTAGTTTTGTAAACAAACAACATTTGCATGTAACAAGAGAATGAATCTTGGCTTTACATCAGACGGAAATCAGAACCAATACATCTGTGGCTACATCTTTCTTCCCTTGTGCTGTCAGAGATGTTGTACTCGTGGAGAAGCTCACAAAGGAATGCATTTCAGGATTGGAATTCTTCAATCATTTTGTCATTAAATAAATAAATTGTATGGGTCTATTGAAGGCACTAGGTGAGTTCACAGTATTGAAATGTTACCATTTTTGGAAGTATCACATCTGAGGTTTCTTGGCTATTACTCAGCAGAAGATTGAATCACCAACGTATAACCACCCTAGAAAGAAGCAAAAATATTAATTTTAGAGTATGAAAATGTCAAGGATGATCACCTGTCTTCAAAGCTTCAGCACAATACACAAAATATGGATATATTTTCAGGCTCTTATAAGCAATGGTTATACAGAGAATTATGTTTTTAATAGCAAGAAATTGTATAAATACCTTTAAAATTGCCTTCCCTGCTGAGTATGAAAATTAATTTTGGCACTGAAATTGTTTCGTCTTGTTATATACCTTTCAGTATGTTGAAAATTCTGAGGACAAAAATTCACTGGCACAGACTTAATCTCTTTTGACATTTGTCAAGGCTTCAAGGGCTAATCAGTTTCCCTTGATGATTTAGTTACAATAAACCCCCTCATTCTTGATAATACAAAATAGGTAAGGTACCATTTATTGAAAATTGAGTGTGGATGGATCTGTTGTTAGTTAGACCATACAGGATGGAAACAGGCCCTTCAGTCCAACTTCATGCTGACCAAGATACCCCATCCATGCTTTTCCAATTTTCCAATGTTTGGCCCATATCCCATCAACTCGTCCTATCCATGTACCTGTCCAAATGTCCTTTAAATGTTATGGTACCTGCCTCAACTAGTTCCTCTGGCAATTCCTTTCATATATCCACTACTCTCTGTGCGAAGTTGTCCCTCAGGTTCCTATCAATTCTTTCCCCTCTCAACTTAAACCGATGCCCTCTAATTCTTGATTCCCCTACCCTGGGGAAAAAGACTGTGTGCATTCATCCTATCTATCCCCCTCGTGATTTTATACACCTTTATATGATCAGCCCTCAGCCTCCTGTGCTCCAAGACCTAAAGTTCTAGACTGCATAACCTTTCCCTATGGCTCAGGCCCTTGAGTCCTGGTGGCATCCTCGTAATTCTTCTCTGCACTCTTTCCAACTTAATGACATTGACTCCAACTTAATGGAGTTGACTCCTTCTGAAACTTTTTACATGTCATACTTTTGAAGAGATATTTGTATTTCATCTTTTTGATTTTGGGAAAGTTTTGTGTTTCTAAATGATAAATAATGAACTTTATATTTTGGAGCAAAATGCTGTAGTAATTCAGCAGGTCATGCAGCATTTGCGGAGATCATGGAGAGCAGTTGTTTTGGGTATGGACCCTTCTCCAGCGCCTAGTGTCTTTTTGATTTTTGCATTTTCCAGAGATGCTGCCTGACCCGCTGAGTTATTCCGGCACTGTCTTTTTTGCAAATTAGCGTCTGTAGTTTCTTGTGTCTACTTTATATATAGGAGATGGGATGATCATGAAATAATGGTTGCAAGAAGTATTGGGAATATTTAGTCTGAAATCCTAGATAGACAAAAATGCTGGAGAAACTCAGCGGGTGAGGCAGCATTTATGGAGCAAATGAATAGGTGACGCTTTCGGTTGAGACCTAGGGTCTCGACCCGAAACGTCACCTATTCCTTCGCTCCATAGATGCTGCTTCACCCAGTTAGTTTCTCCAGCACTTTTATCTCCCTTCAATTTTTCCAGCATCTGCAGTTCTTTCTTAAATATTTGGTCTGGAAGCCTGTGCTTCAGATAACTTTGCATGTGATGCAGGCTGTGATAGAGGTTAGTCACTTTTAGATTGCAACTAGTAAGCATCCATGGGGAAATGTTGCTGTTCAAACCCTCTGTGACATTCAATGAAGCAATAAACCTGTTGTTGATCAAGCAAACTTGCATATCTAATAATCTAGAGGTTGAAGAACTGCAGACCATTCAATAATGTCACAATTTTCTACAAATGAGCACTGTGGTCAAATCCATCTATGCCTAACTCCTCACCATTCCACCTGAATAGCCACAAAGCACCTGATTTTCTCAATGTCATCTTTTGTACCAGAAACAATGTTATTCCAATGCTATTACGATTTTTGTGCCTTCCACCACAGTGATGAATGCTGTGGTGGATGTTTGTGTTACATTTTTATTGTGTTTTTGTGTTCTTTTTCATTGTACCGCTGCTGGCAAATTCATTTCACTTGCACTTTAAGTGCAAGTGACGAATAAAACTGATTGATTGATTGATTGATCTTGATCTACCTAAATGTGACACTTAAAGCACATAATAAACTTTTGTAATTGTCTTGGAAAAGCACCTGTGAAAATCAGGAGATAGATGAGCACATTGTGAAACATTGTAATGAGCTGGAGTGCCAATCTGGCCGGAGTCCAGGATAACAATCCTTCATTTTGTACCATGTGCCTTTCTAGGCTTCTTGTACTTATTCCAAATGTACGGATGCACAAGAGACTGCAGGTGCTGGAATCTGGACAGAACAAAAATGCTGGAGCAGGAACCTGATGGGTAGAGTAGCATCTGTGACAAAGAATTGTCAATTTTTTGGATTTATACCATGCAACAGGACTGAAAGTGGAGAGGAAAGGTGGCCACTGTCTCCACCTTCACCCTCCTTTCCCAACCCCTCACTTGCTTTCATTTGCATTATTCTTCTCTCCTTGTCTGCTTCCCACCTGCCATTACCCATCCTCTACCTGGTTCAATCTGCCTGAATTGTTGTTAATTCCTTTTAATCCCTCTTTCCTCACCACAGATGCTGCTCGACGACGAGTTCCTCTAGCAGCTTGATTTTTGCTCCAAATATATGGATGTTTAACTAAATTCTGCAATAAATTCTATCACTAGAACCCCGAAATCTCGAAGTGGTCACAAGTGGTTGTCAATACCGCTGTGTACAGACTGTATCACATTAAGAACATTCTAGACCAATCTATCTGCTTGCTCTACTGTAAACCTTACTGGCACATGCCCAAGCCCCGAGGGCCATTGTAGTGCAGCAGTTTGGAGAAAAGCTTGGAATAAAACTATAATTCAGGACATACCTCCCATCTTTTGACTGAATAGATAAATGTCCATTTCATAAAAAAATCTAAAGTATATCTCATCTGATTGTCATGTAGCCACCATGGTTATTTGAAGAACAAATGATGTTTTGGGAGTCTAGCTGAATGTGCTGATGCAACCTGATGAAAGTAATAACAATAACTTGACCTCTTTACAAACTTCACTGACATTATAGAGAAACCACCTCTCTCCTCAAGAGCATTAGTCCGGCAATGAACCTTAAACTAGATTTATAGTTGTACTCCAAATCAGCCATATGAAAGAAGTCTAAGTTCTTTTGGTAGAATCCATTGGGAGATAAATTGGATAGACTCTGAAAATGGGCACAAAGATTGCAATGTAATATTAACTTGAGCCCATTGATTGAAAACCAGGCAGCAGGCCAACTTCATGCTGCCAACATATTATAATGATTTCAGCATTCAAGCCTCCACCAACCACGCTATTCATTGGCTGAACGCATTACAGAAGTCCAATCTTGTCTACATCCAACTCCAGTTAAAGCTGGCCTGGTTTACTTAAAGTGGTTTGTGCTTGTAAAGGATATTATATTTTGGGTGGAATATCTGCACCCACAAGTGTGATCTGGCATGAAATAATCTAAGATTGAGGTATTCAGATACCAGACTGGAAGCCTTGTGGAAGAGGTGATAAGTAATAATATTATTGATGTGTGCTGGATCTGCAGTACCTGACTTCGGGTACTGTCTGTGTGTGGGTTTGCATGTTCTCCCTGTGGGTTTCCTCTTGGTGCTCCAATTTCCACCCACATTGCAAAGGCTCGCAGGTCTGTAGGTTAATTGGCCTCTGTAAAATTACCCCAATTGTGGAAGGAGTGGATGCAAATATGGGATAATACTGAACAAGTGACAATGGGAGATCGATAGTTGGTGTGGACTCAGTGGGCTGCAAGGCCTGTTTCCATGCTGTATCTTAAAACTCCAAAACTCTGTTACGTACCTTTGCTGTGTGTCTCCCTCTGTCTCTTTGCTCACCTCAGTCGCTGTCAAGGTGGCACGCATCTGAATGCAACAGCAATTAACTAACCATATGTTGGAATCTTCTCAGAGGTTACTGTGCCAGTCTCTCATGGAAAGGCCAATGTTCAGGCCTCTCCAGTGACACAGCTGAATAGCACCAGTGACCCCTTTTCATGTGTTCAGATGCTGCTTTGATGCTCAAAGAGTACTTGATACATCCAAAAAGTAAGCTTTATTGGTTCCTTCTAGCATTGAATATCCTTACATTCTACAACCTCTGAATAAACTCTGAACTACATAGAATATTATTGTAAATATTTCACTATTGTTTG
This sequence comes from Amblyraja radiata, assembly GCF_010909765.2. Classification (NCBI taxonomy): domain Eukaryota; kingdom Metazoa; phylum Chordata; class Chondrichthyes; order Rajiformes; family Rajidae; genus Amblyraja; species Amblyraja radiata. The sequence goes on from NC_045977.1 coordinate 40,071,588, forward strand.
TATGTGTGTATATATACATATGTGTATATATAAATAGATAATGAATATATTTTTGTGAGTATGCACACACATATATAAATATGTATATATGCACACACTAAATGTAATTTTCCTCTAATTTATTATATTGTTTATAGTGTACTATGTTTAAATATTCTGTTGTGCTGCTGCAAGTAAGAATGTCATTGTTCTATCTGGGACATGTGACAATAAAACACTCTTGACTTGACTCTAAAGGTTTGTGTTAAAATAAATGTTGGTCATGGAACAGTAGAGCAACACTTTCAAAACATGAGAAGTGATGGAAAAATTGATGGAGTAAAGTGGTTAGACAAAAAGAAATACAGATACAGTGAATTGTGATATCTTTATCGAAGAGATGTGTCAAATGTGTAGTTTTTGCTATGTAATTCACACAATGAAAAACTGATATACTTCTTAAACACCTGTTTCAAGTAAAACAATAAGTAGTAGTCGATGAAATCGTGTAGCCAGACATTTCATGTTCTCATTCCGATGTTATCGTCCGGTGAGTTTTAATTACAAAAACAGATGAAAGGTGTATATATATATATATATATAGATATAGAAATGGCTGCAGTGAAGACCAATTGACTTGTTTATTCTATAACTTTCCCCAAATGTTTTTTCTATTCTCTTGGAATTGGTTCATTAAGCAACAGATTGTTGCTGAATAATTCTGCAGTAGAGAATTAAGTAACTTTAGTGAAATCTGTCTTTGCATTTCTCTATGTGCAATCTCATTCCTGATTAAAGGGAGAAAATGTAGAATCGTAGAAAATTTACAAATTAGAAAGAGGTAATTTTACCAGTTAGTTTAACAACATCGATGTAATCCCCTCTATCAGCATTAGTCCTGCAACCTCTGTGATCACAGCTCTTCAAGAACACAGCCAAGCAATGTTTAAATGTAATGAAAGTTTCTGTTTTTTAGGCAGCGACGTCCAAACCCTCAACCACATGAGAAAGCTTTTCCTCATCTACCCTCCAATCCTCCCATGTATCAAAGCCTTCTTCAGGATACAGGATTTTCCTATTTACAAATTGCTGTCATCACATTATACATCTTTATTAAGTCTTCATTCCATCTCCGTTCCAAAGAAAACAACTCGAGCTTATCCAATCTTCCTCTACAGCTGTAACTTTCCAGTCCTGACAACCTCATTGTAAATCTCCCCTAAATCCTCGCCAATACAATTATATCTTTCCTATAACGTGGCAACAAGAACTGTGTGCAGCACTCGTCCTGTAGACACATTAATGTTGTATACAGTTCCAGCTTAACCTCTCTCCTGTTAAATTCAGTGCCTTGGTCAATGAAGGAAAGCTACCTACACATATGTCTCTTTAACTGCTTTATTGACCTGTCCTGCAATTTTTAAAGCCAAGGACAGGACTCCTAGTTCTGTAAGACTCAGCATCTTCCTTTTTTGCATATTCCTTATGCTATGTTACACTGCCCTCATTGACCCTCCTTGTAACTGCTTAAAAAACTTAAGTTTACAGTCGAGCACAACTTGCATGCTGACTGTCCCTGATTAATTCAAGTCTTGCAAAGTGAACATTTATAATTTCAGAATATTTTAGAATGGATTCCAAAAATTTGCCAACAGGAAGTTAAATCAACAGCTTTAATCGCTTGGTCTACCCCTTATGTCCTTTTGAATGAGGATACACCTTTGCTTGTAACAACATATACTGATACACCCATACACTTTGGTTACTGAAATTCCTCTAGCCTATTGACACTGCTTCTGTGGCCAAAGAGGAGTGAAAAATTGTTGTCAGAACCTCTCAATTTTCTCTCTTGATTCTTTTAATATCGTGAGATATATTTCATCTGGGCTTGACAGTTTACCATTTTCAAAGTTGATAGACCCCTAAATAGTTCCTCATTTATCCAGTTCCTCCAATCCAATATTTCACTGTTATTCACCTTAACTTCTAGATGGGCTTAATTCCATGCCTTTCTGAAGATTATTATAAAATATTAGCCAAGATTAAAATCTTAGCCACATTTTCCATCACTTCACAGGATTTATTTGAAGAACCTTGGGGGACTCTTATTAGTTATCCTCTCTCCCTCTGTGTAATTTAAAACCTTTTTTAGATTTTCTTTAGATAACACTTGGCAATTTTTTGTATCCTTTCCTTGATTTCATAACTTGCCTTCTAATTTTCTTGTCTTTTAATATTAACTCGCCTAATATTTTTGATCATCTTCCAGTCTTTCCGCTGCATAAAGTTCTTAGTTTCTGTCATTAAGCTTTCCCTTTTGTGCCTTATCCTCTGCTCTATGCAACTTGCCATCCAAGAGGCTCCAGAGTTGTGAGTTCCGCCCTTTTTGCACATAGGAACAGGTTTACTCTAAACTCGTGCATTTTGTTCTTAAATGTCCTTCTATGGTTCCAAGGCCATCGTATTTTCAAGAAGTTGTTTCCTGTCAACTTTTGCTGAACTACTTCTCGGTACATTAATATGAAGGGTTAATTTATGTTTGCCCTCTTCCATAACTTTGCGAATGCTAACCTAATAACGATCACTACCCAATAATGATCCCTCCTCCTCCCTAGCTTTATTCTAAATAGCTAAATCCTGAATCGTAATCACCATCCTGTTTCCCGATACTTGAAGTAATCCAGACATTGCTACAGTTAATAGACTTTTATTTTTTAGTTCAACCCTCATAGATTCATTTGATGGTTCTTCCACATATCAACACTCTAATCTCTTCTCATTGCCATATTTATTTATCTAACCAATATTTCCTTTCCCCTCTCCACCATTCTTTTAATCCCCATCTCTATTTCATGTTAAAATCCTATAATTAGGAACATTAAGTTTTGTTTTCTACCTTTATAAGCCATGCTTTATTAATGGATATAATATACTTCCAAACCTATTAATACCTTAGACACATCTGGCTTGCTCACAAATTTTCCTTGCATTTTAGTTAAATACCATTAAGCATTACCAGTCCTTTTTTTGTCTGGTTTCTAAACGTTGTTTCCTCTGTCTTCTGCATTAATGTTTTGCTTTCCATTTCCAGTTCTGATTATTTCTTGAATCCTTGCTCAGCTTCCCATCCTTCTGACAAGCTATCTTAAATCCTCTCTAACAGGAACAGCAAACCCACCCACGAGGAAATAGATCACAGCCCTAGATGTACAATCTGTGCAACAAATACAGGTATCACCTTTTCCAGAACTGATCCCAATATCCCAGTAATCTAAAACCCTTTTTCCTGCAACATGTTCATCTAATCTATCCTATTTCCTGATGCAGGGACTCAACCCGAAACATTAACCATTCATTTGCTTCCACAGATGTTGGTTAACCTGCTGAGTTTTTCCAGTAGTTTGGTTTTTAGCTCCTTATTCCAGTATCTGCAGTCTCTTGTGACTCCTGTTTCTATACTCACTGGCACTGTGATACCAGAAATAATTACTATTTAGGAAAACAGCATCTTAATCATTTGGCTAACTCATTAAAATATACCTGCAGGACCTCGTCCCTTTTCTCTTTCCACATTGTTGGTACAAAGACGGACTGCCACAACATGGCAGTAAATTTAGATAAACCAGTAAGTGAAAAGAGCGATAATATTTTCAGTGATTATAAATGATGACAAATATTGGCCAGGGCTATTCCTCAAGACAGTACCAAGAGATCTTTTGCAACCACCATTAAATTTTGATTTCATCTATCATCTGAAAGAAAAACTCGGGGTCAGCCAGAAATTCTGTGATTGTTTTTTTTTTCCCTCTCCATAATTAGTTTTGCTTCATTCTCTCAGATATATTGTGGGTGGAAATTCACTCAGGGGATTTGAGCTTCAAAACTTTTGGCTGGCACTGTTGAAAATGATCTTCTTAAGACCTTTGCTCCTCTAAGGAGCATAGGCCATTGACAAATGTCCTCCACCTCACTCGGTTGTTGGCAGTTCTTTCGAGATCTCCCCAGTTGAGCCCACTCTCGGACATTTCTGTCTGGACACCTCCTCTCCAGCTGTTCCTGGGATGACCTTTTTTCCTTTTTCCTTGGGGGTTCCATTTCAGAGCTTGCCGGGTGATGTTTGTGGCAGGCTTCCTGAGGGTGTGTCCAATCCAACTCCATTTCTCCTTTGAATTTGTAAGTCAGTGGCTCCTGGCTTGTTCTTTTCCACAGGTTCACATTGCTTACTTTGTCTCTCCACCAGATGTTAAGTATTCTCCTAAGGCAGGTGTTAATGAATGTTTGCAACCTGTTTGTAGTGTGTTTGTTGTTTTCCATGTCTCTGATCCATACAGCATCACCTGTTTCACATTTGAGTTAAATATGCATATTTTGCTGTTGATTGAGATGTGTTTTGAGCTCCAGATCTTCCTGAGCATGTTAAACACCAACCTAGTCTTATTGATTCTACTTGGTATGTCTGCCTCTGCCCCTCTGGTGATGTCCACTGCACTGTCTAGTAATGTGAATATTTCTACCTCTTCTTGAGCAGTGCTGTGCATAAGGATAGCGTTGTTGGTTTTGGAGTGGATACTCATCACCTGTGCCTTTGCTGTATTGGGTGTAAGACCAAGTTTTGTTGCAGCTTTTGAGAGTCTGTCCGTCTTCTCCTGCATTTGTATCTGTGCGTGGAAAAATCTGCTACAGGTTTAGTTTCCCATGTATCACAAGTTCTGAAGCTACCAGCCTGCTCCCAGATTACTTCCAATTTGGAGTTAAATTAAAAAAGAAAGATTTGTTTTTATATGGTGCCTTCAATACTGTTACAAAGTACATGAAGCCAACGAAGTACCTCTGAAATGTCACTTTTATAATGCAGGAAACAAATTTACAGACAACTGTAAGTGAAGGGAACGATAATATTTTCAGTGATTATAAATGATGACAAATATTGGCCAGGACTATTCCTCAAGACAAGTACCAAGAGATCTTTTGCAACCACCATTAAATTTTGATTTAATCTATCATCTGAAAGAAAAACTCGGGGTCAGCCAGAAATTCTGTGATTGTTTTTTTCCCCTCTCCATAATTAGTTGTGGTTCATTCTCTCAGTTATGTTGTGGGTGGAAATTCACTCGGGGGATTTGAGCTTCAAAACTTTTGGCTGGCACTGTTGAAAATGATGATGTACGGCATATCAGATGAGACATTAAACTGAGATCCTATCTGTCCTCTTTTATGAACACAAAACTCTGTAATACCATTTTTAAGCACAGCATGTGTGGTTTGAGCAGGTGAATTAGCAAAGTATCCTACCCAATAATTAACCTCAATCAACATCACAAATTTGGCTATTGTTACAGTTCTCGTTGTGTACAAGTTGAATGCTGCGGGTTTTTTTCTACATTACAGCAGTGACAATACTGTACTCCAAGCATCATTTACTTTAAAGTACTTTGGGATGATATGAGACAAGGCTGTGTTTATTCTCTTAGGGCTGTCTGCAATGTTTTACCAAAGAACCATGTGCTGTGAATTGGAACTGAGGTGTTGTATCATCTGGTAATTTCTTCCATAATCTTGATTTTGAATGAAAGAGATGAATTGAATAATTTACAAAGTTCATATGTCCATTGTCCCTGTGTGGCTGCTTTGAAAAACCTATCCATTTATTATCAATGCCCTATTCATTCCCCATTATCTAGCAATTTCCCACCCTCAAATATTTACCTAATTCCACGAGCAGAGAATAATGCTAGAAGCATAGAGATCATGTTCCCTTAATTTAATCACATTATCAATTTGCCTTGATGTAGAAATAGCTGGTTAAGTGCAATGGAGAGAACAACAAATGCTGTAAATGGTGCTTTGGGGATTCATTTCCTATTATCCTTTATATTATTCAGTTTCTCATTCTTCAGAATCTGTGCTATGTATTCGCTTGCTACATTCTGAGTTAATACCAATTTCCAACTTTTCATTGTGTCGGATCAATCTGAATTGTTTACAACTATAAGATCCACAGGAATGATAAAGAAAATGGTGGAGAGGAAGGATTCACCTTACTCTTGAAGAATTATACTTAACTGATGAAAGAGGACATAAAGAAAGGTAGACACAAAAAGCTGGTGTAACTCAGTGGGACAGGCAGCATTTCTGGACTGAAGGATTGGATGATATTTCAGGTCGAGACCCAAACTGATAGTTGGCACTGTTCCACAATTAAGAAATAGAATAGCAAGTAAGATGCAAGTTGGCATTGTATACAGATTCTCTAAGATCAGCTATAAAATGGTATGAGTTTTAACCTTTGAGCCATTACCTATAGGTAATTTAAAGACCTGTAGAGTATACTTACTGCCCGCACAGCCTTTATAAGGCATTCATGCATGACTGTAACATAATAAAACTGTTCTAGAGTAGTGAACATGACAATTGCTCGTTTCTAAGCTTCCCCCCAGTCTAGTTTCAGAAAAAACACTGAACCAAGCACTTGAATCAACTAAATTTTATTTTACCAAAAGCGCGTCACAGTTCAACTACTGTACCTATCCCACCGCGGGTTCGATCCTCGTGTCTGCCTGTTCAACCCCTCTAGGCCTCGCTCAGACAGAGACACTGCAGATGTTCACGCAGTCCAAAGCGCTCTCCCAGAAGATCGACTCTGAGCCTCGTGATCGCGGACTTTTGTATGTCCCTGGACCTCGTGGGGCTGAACCACATGGGGGTGGTCTCTTAATAACCCAATTACAGATATCGATTAACCCCATACATAACAGGCATTCCCCTAACCCAATGAGACAACAGTTCAATACATTGTATTCAAAACGGACTTCGAGAGGAAGTCACTAAGAAACATTTACCCTGATTTACAGAAAACCCAGACAAGGCTCAACACCTCATCCAATCAACACTTAGCAAAGTCGGACTCTGCAACATTATTTACAATTATTTACAAGGTGTATGTCTGGTTTGCAGCCATCCAATCCATTCTATGCATTTTGCACCTAATTGACAGGGTTTGCAGATATTCCCATTCTTTGCTTGCAAATTGTATCTAAGCTCCAGACACTCTGGCAATTCTTTGCAGCTTGTCCTAGCTCTGCAGAGAGCAATTCCAAATTGACCAAATCTCCCAACAACCCTGAAACTTTACCCCATTTTGAAGTCCTAGCTGCTCCAATTTAGCCAGGATTAACAAACCCAGTCCATCACAGGTACTGACCTCTCCACCCCTGAAGGGATCTATAGGTATCGCTGACTCACGAATCAGCCAACATCATTAGACCAACATGCCACCCTGGCTACGCTCCCATTTAACTCCTGCCATCAGAAAGAAGGTATAGGAGCCTGAAAACTGTAATGTTCAGGAGCAGTATCTTCCCAACAGCTATCAGGCTATTAAATACTGCAACCTCCAAATCATTCAAATTACATAGACTTCGGGGCATTGGTTTTGTCTTTACACTATTATTATCTACATGTATATTTTTTATACATATAGATTTTTTTGTTGTTTATTATGGTATTTACAGAGTGCTATGTTTAAGTATCTGTTATGATGCTGCAAGTAAGAATTTAATTGTTCCATTTTGGGATATATGACAATAAAACACTTGACTCTTGATAAATATATTATATATCTTAATACTAACCGATGCAGACTACATTAAAACATTTTTTTAAATTCCTAACACTTCACATTTGTTTTCTTAAAATGTAAAATTGGTCAATCCTATCTTCCCAGAAAAAAATTCTGAGATGTTTTTGTCTTCTGTCCAAAAGGCAATTTGCAGCAAAATTGCTAAGATTAATTGTTTTACTTATTCCTTTCAACTTCCAAACACGCATCCTCTCTCAATTTTATTTTATTTTTGTTTATCTTGATTTTCTTTAAGTCCTTCCTAAAACTTGCATAGATGTGGCATTGATAAAGAACTGTAAACTATCATTTGTTGTTCTTTTTTGTCCAGCCCAATCCTTTTCCTAAAGATAATATATGGTCTGATGAGGTCAGTGAATTGTTATTTGGGTTCTCCACCCAATTTATTCGTGCTAAATTCATTCCCCATTTCTCCAGAAGAAAATATATTCGTTGAATCTACTTCTCTGACAATACCACTGTAAGGGCATAAGCCAAGAAAATTAGCAGCCACGAATGCATGGAATAACTCTGATACTAACCTCTCCCACCACAATGAGATGGCTCACGACATTTCTTAAATGATAAAGATCACCAAATTGGTGGGCCAGCCCCCCCTTTAATCTGGACAAAATCGAGCCACAGAAGTTCCCCCCGAAAATATGGTGTGTTGGCCGGGCAAGATGGTCGATCTCAACCTTATCGGGACTTCCATGCCGATCGGCAGGTCGAATTTGCCGTCTGTGGCCAGGGCTCTGGAACTTTAACCTCTTCGTCGACTTCGGTTCTCATAGTCGACTTCCACTGCTGACTTTGCGGGCATATCTCTACCACCCAGGCCGTGACTTCTGTGGGTCCGGCAAAACGGATTATCCAGAAAAGCTCTGGAACCAAAGATGCCGGGCAATCTGATGTGGACCTGCCCTTGTCTGCAGTTTTACAACAACATCAATGAAGTTTGGATCTCTGCAATTTTAAGTAATTTATCTGTTTCTATCTTTAATGGAGCTGCTGAAACCTAGCAGTGAGATTCAGGCATAAGTTTGCACTTGCTAGAACAAATATCAAGCTATTTTTAGGATTTGCGACACAGAATGGGTGGTCCATTGCTTCGCTTCTGGTATCATTTAAAAATAAATTGGATAGGAATATGGATGAGAAGGGAATGGAGGGTTATGGTATGAGTGCAGGCAGGTGGGACTAAGGGAAAAAAGTTGTTCGGCACGGACTTGTAGGGCCGAGATGGCCTGTTTCCGTGCTGTAATTGTTATATGGTTATATGGTTATAAGCACAATAAGCTGCATTTGCTAGAATCTTGAACAAACCAAATTGCTGGAGGAACTTAATGAGTAGGGCAGCATCTGTGGAGGGAATGGCTAAGTCTAAAGAAGGTTCCCAATCCAAAGCATCATTTGTCCAATCCCTCCACAGATGCTGCCTGATCTGCTGAGTCCTTCCAGCGTTTTATGTTTTGTTCATAATAATGAATTGGCAGTAAAAGCCTTTGGCACATCCTGCACTCCTGAAAGATTTAAATGCCAAATTATTTTTTTGTGCTTCAGAATAAAACCCAAAGCTTTGGATTGAGGTTAATTTTGATAGTAAAACCAACACTACTTTACTTGTATGGCAAAGTACACTTATGTTTCAACTCATTGACCTAAATGTCATGACAATAACTCTACTAATATTATCTGCTGAAGTCTATGTTGCAGGTTTAGCAATAATTTGTTAAAAATATCAGCAAAGTAATTGTGTACAAAACAAGATGAAAGAAAATTCAAAGTGATGTTTGCAACATCTGCTATCCAATTTCTTAGTTGCTCTCAAGGATTGAGTTTAAATATATTTCAATTTTCTCCGAGCCTTCTACATAATCCCAGGAGTCATCTATAGTGCAAGTGCAAAAACATTCTTGAGAAAGCAGATTGCCTGAATAAAAATAACCTCTTGCATCTAAAGGCATTTAGCAATGTGCAAAATGTACACTAATCTGGAAATAATTGCCCCAGGACATTACACACAGACCGCTGCAGAACGACGAGCTGAACGCAGTACTATTGTTGTGCAGAGCTGTTTAAAAGGCCATTCTCTCCTTATTGGCTAATTGAAGGGGTGTTGGTATGGTTATGGTAGTAAAAGTCACAAAGTTTCACGAAAGCTATATTTTCTTTTACCTCAACCATGGCAGCATGTGCGTATACATGCAGCAGAAATAGTGGCAGAATGGCAAGTGTCTGCAATTTTACAACAACATCAATGAAGTTCGGATCTCTGCAATTTTAAGTAATTTACCTGCTTCTATCGTTAATAGTGCTGCTGGAACCCAGCGGTGAAATTCAGGCATAAGTTTTCGCTTTCTAGACCGAATATCAAACTAACTTGTTTTAGGATTTGCGACACAGAATGGGTGGTCCAATAGGCATTGTTTATTCCTGCAAGGATAACAAGAAATGAGATGTAATAGAGATGAATCACCCAGGCCACCGCAGAGATTTCTGGTTCTTTGCATTACACTTCTGACCAGGTCTATTTCTACTCTATGTAAGTATTTATACCAAATACTTTGTTTAAAGCTGATATTAGAATAATATTAAGGTTTGTGAGAAATATGACTAGTAGGATAGGACTGCGTATTTATTAACGAGCAATTTTTTACAGGTTGAAACATTGCACCGTTTACAGGTTGAAACATTGCACCGTTCATTTCTCTTTCCCCAAAGATGCTGCTCAATCTGCTGAGTTCTTCCAGCTGTTTGTGTCTCCAGTGATCTATCTGTGATTTTTAGCTGTGATTTAACATGTTTTTCTCTCCACATTAATACAGCCCGACATGTTGTCACATCACAGTGTTTTGCTATTAGCAACTGAAACGAAGGCAAGGGAACATAATTCTAGGTAGAAAGAAGGAACTGCAGATGGTTTACATAAAATGACACAAAGTGCTGGAGTAACTCAGCGGGTCAAGCAGCATCTCTGAACAGCATTGAGAGATGTCATTTTGAGTTAGGACCCTTCTTCAGACTTAGACTCCAATTGCTCAATCTAATTAAGTTGACCTGGTCTTGCCCTCTCGGAGATATTGCCCCTGTCCTATCTATTTTCTCTCATCACTTTCTCGACTGCTGAAAATTACTTTTGTTATCTCTCTTTTCTGGTCCTCGTGAAGAATTTGGACACAAAATATTGTCTTTCTTTTTCCACAGATGCTGCCTGAAATGCTGAATGTTTCCAAAATGTTCTGTTTTGGTTTTGAATAGATTTGTTTGATCAGTGTATTTATTTCATTGATGTCTTTTTTATCCAAGATTTGCATGAAGCATTTGAAAAATTCTACAAACTTGGACCTCTGACACACAGTCTCAGTAGTTTGGTATCAGACTACCTAATGGGATGAAAGAGTGAATGTTTTACTGTCTTTCTGCTTTTAATCATTTATTTTTGTATAATTGCAAATGTTAACATACATTGCTAAATCTTTTGAACTATAAACAGCTAATTTAATTTTTCTGAAACATCAATCCGATTGTGATGCCGTGTAATTCTACAACATGTATTTTCATGACATGATAGCTAGCCTGAAAGCCACCATATTGCAGTGAAAATGTTGCCCTGAGTGGTTGAAATACAAAGCCTGTTCTTGCATACGGAATTGCCGACTGCAACCTTTTTTGCACAGTATCTAACAATGGAAAGAGGAAATCAGAAAATTATAGAGAAAAGATTATGGAGTGGGTAGACCAATGCGTGTGGATTTGGAAGGTGTTATCGAGTCAGAGTCATGGAGCTACACAACATGGAGACAGGACCATTAGCCCAACTGGTCCATACTAATTAAGTGTGCACACTGAGCTGGTCCCACTTGCCTGCATTTGGCTCATAGCCTTCCCCCCTCTTCCCCCCCCCCCCCCCCCCCCCCCCAATCTGTCCAAATGTTTTTTGAAAGAGAAGTGATAAGCTGGGAAGATATGTGGTGATCATGGCTGGAGAGCTGCAAAATCATGGGGTGGAGGCTGGTGAAAATGTTTCTGGTGAGGTGTTTGGGAGAGTTTGGAAAATTACCATGGATCAGATTAGTGCCAGCAAGATAATTGAGGAATTGTTGGAAGATTGGTGCTGGGAAGGTGATTGAAATTGGGGTGGATGATCAGGGAGGAGAAGAAATTTAAGGAATTGAGGAGAAATTCAGGGAGGAGATTGTGAAGGAGGTCAGTGAGAAAAATGAGGGTTACAGAGCGATAAGTGGTAGTGGGAGGAAATCCAAAGGGCTATGGTTAATGTCGGCAAGGACGGGAGAACAATTGAAGGAGGTGCATATGGGGGTTATCACTCTAGGTAAGAAGATGAATGTGACCTTGTTTTCAAAGAAGATCAATGTTTCAATGAAATTGCTCTTTTAGACAGACTCTTTAACTGATGGAGCAGCAGGACTTGTGGTTAAAATCTGTTCTACCTGTCAAGACTTGTGTCATTCATCAACTGCATTTGTGTTGTAAAAAATATCATGCTTGTGGTATCAGTTAGGTATTTAATGTTGATTAACTTCACTGCATGCGGTGTCAATGGTTTCACTGAAGGATGCAACACTTAGGCAAAACAGTCAGTCTCATTTTGCAATAAATTTTCAGATTAAATTATTTTTTAATGGAATTAATAAATATCTTGGCCTTTGATTTTTCTTGACATATCTTTATTGTTAAGGAAGATTTTGTCTGTAAATTCTTGGTCTTAAGTGATCCACAGATACCTAATTCAATGCAAAACGAATTACAAGGCTAAATAGTATGGAGACCAGGTTCAACCTTGTCTGACATCAGTGGTTATGTTTAATTGGTTGTGTGGCCATAGCTTAATCTAGTGGTGCTTGGTGTTTCTTGATGCTATTAACTTTTATGTAAACTGTGTGCACTGAGAATATTTATATCTGCTTCAGCATCAATTTGTGGATATTTAGACATTTTAAAGTCATTTGGAATCTCAAATATAACAATGTTTCCATTCTGGAGGATATCTTGAGCTATTTCATGAAAGACAAGTGCAACACCTTCCCTGATAGCTTCTGTCTTTTCACAGCGTAGTTTGTATTTTTTTCCTCTTGTTATCCCTGTTGATTCAGAAACTATCCAATGAAATTCCCTCCTACTCAACATGTCAGCTGATTAATTATTTATACCTTGTGCCATTTTAGTTGACAAAGACTTTTTCTACATCTTTTAGGAACCATTGTGAAGACTTGAAAAAGTGTAAGCAGAGTATTCCTCAGGGTAAGAACTTAATGCTGTTGCAAGGCTTGGCTTTTGTCCAACTTCCAGTCCTCCTGGAAACTCTTGGTGACCCTTGGGATCTTAGAGCTGTAGTTATATGATCCAATCTTATTTCTGTTTAAATGGCAAAACAAGAAAATTCTTTGGAAAAAAATATTGCTTTGCAGTCCTGGATCTTGTGAAGGGGAGATTGGAACTGTTATTGGGAGGCTCATGGGTGTCACCTAGTTTATACTTTTGTATCAATGGTCAGATTGGGGCAATCAGCAAATATCTAGTTGGGTTTCTCGCACAAAGTGGCTATTCTTGTCCTGTTCCTCATCAGCAGTTTAAACATAGTACCAAGAGACTTGTGCACATATTCTCAGAAAGTGCTGAGGGATTATAAATCAGCTCATTAAATATATTGCCTATTTAAACATTGAAAAACAGATGTTCAAGTCCTTGTCATTAGCTATACTAGTTTTAACATGACTTTTACAAAGCCATGACAATTCTAGTTGGAGAAAAATCCTTGCTACTACGGGGAAGGTTGCAGTGGAGTGAAATTTCTATTCTCCAACACAGATGCCATTCATTTGAACTGAGTTTTTAATCTGTGAGCATTAGCACAATGGAATGGAAAAAAATGATGTAATGTTTCCTGGCTGGCTAGCATGCAACACGTAGAATGAATAAAGCACAATTTGTACAGAAATTAGATATTCAAATTTTAAATACTAAATATATAATATATAAATATACCACCACAATGTTAAATAATTTTCACATTTGTGTTAATGTCCACTATATTGTGATAATGTCCACTACTGTTCACTATATTTCTTGTATAAACTGCTTAGCTATTTAAAAAAAAAAAAAAAACACAAAATGCTGGAGTAACTCAGCAGGTTAGGCAGCATCTTTGGAGAACATGGAAAGGTGACATTTCGGGTCAGGAGCTTTCTCCAGAGATGCTCCAGCACATTGTGTATTTTTTTTTGGAAACCAGCATCTGCAGTTCCTCGTGCCTCTTTAGTTATTTACTTGAGTTACAGGATATGCCAGTGGATTGTAAACAGAAATTTAGTCATTTTATTCAGTCAATTAAATTACTTGTAGATTATCTAATGGGAAATGCCTAAGTTATTCTGCCTTGCATTGCTAGGTCACTATGTGGAATTGGGTGAATTATTCTGACCAGTACATGGTAGTGTGATAATGAACAGAAATATGTACCAAAATCAACCCTGTAAGTATTGCGAACTTAAATATCGTACTTTAATAGTATTTGGAAAATTCAATGAGAAAATAGCTGCAAATCTGATAAGTGCATGATTTGTATGTATGCAGAGATAAATTGATTTGATTATTATATTTTATGTTTGTCTGCAGGTTACCATTTGTACTGTAAACTTTAATGTTATTTTTATTTTATAAAGTTAATCACAAAGCCATTTGCACTGAATATTCATGTTCATTCCCTTTTAATTGAAACGCTCAGATGTTCCATTTCGCAACCAGAGGCAAGAGAGTGTTTAATTTTGGTTCACCTGGTTGGAAGGCATTCAAAACTGTTCTAGACATTCAGCACCCTGTATCATCAGTCCCTGGAGATGCAGGATAGACCTAGTTGTACAGGCAGTAAAACACTTGCCGCAAGCACACAAGAATCATGACAGCTGTGACTGCTTGAGTTTTGTCAGTTCTTGACTGGAATTTACAATGATGAGATGTTTCGCCTGGGAGATAGAAAAAGTAATCTGTGCTGTCTTATGATGAGTGCATCTCCTGTTGATTGATGGTATAATACTGCTGATAACAATAGAGATATAGAACATAACGTCTTTTGCAGGGTTACAACGAAGGGTATTTGCCCTGAAGTGTCAACCTATCTGTTCTCTTCACCAATGCTTGCTGACTTGTAGGGCATCTCCAGCTCCAGCTGACGTTCTTCAGATTGCTGGCATTTTGCTGTTCTGATTCTGTCATGCTATCAGGCTGCCTGGCAACATAGCAATAGTAACACCCACAGCAGTTTACACTTACACAGAATTGAAGATCAAAAACATTGGAAATACTTGGCACAACAGACAACAATTTATGCTTCAGGATGTTGATCCTCGCTCGTATGAACCCAAGAAATAGAACCCTTTCAACTTCTTACACCGCCATTCCGTAAGACTGTGGCTGGTCTTTTACATCAGTGACATTTACTTGAACTAATCAAAGCCCTGTATTCATTTTATATCCAGAAATCGTTCCATCTCTATCTTGCATAGGCTCCCTGTCAGTCCCCACAGCTATTTGGGTTGAGAATTTTGAAGGTTCACTTACCTCTGGATGTTGACATTTATTTTCTTCACAGTCATGACTGTTCTACTCCCTCTTTTGATATTGTGATCTCTGGGTCCAGATATTCCACCCAGAGGAATTAAAAATATCCCTGCATCTACCCGGTTAAGCTCCATAAGAATTCATATTCATGTATTACTCTATAGCACGGCAACAGGCTCTTTGGTCCAACTTGCCTATGCCAACCAAGATGCCCCATCTACACCAGTTGCAGGTTAGGCCCATATCCATCTAAACCTTTACTGTCCATATTCAATTCCTTGTTTCCATTGGAGTGTGGGGCCAGTCTGCCTAATATCTCTTCATGAGACGTCATAAGACATCTTTGCCTGTGCTCAAATCTTCTTGCAAATCCTCTCTATCCTGTTGAAATTCCTCTACACCTTCAAAACTTGCATTGCAACCCGACAGAAAATGTTGCATTTATTCAGCTCCTATAAAATACTGAGTGAATAGCAGAAGCTGAAGTCCAGCTGTGGCAGAAACATTAGGAAATGATCAAAAGCATAAGCAAACATATAGATTTTGAGGAAGCTTTTGAAGCGGATCAAAGAGATAACAAGGCAGAAGTTTGAGGAGAAAGTTACTGGAAATACTGCATTTTTAAAGGGGAAAGTCTATTAGAAATAAACAATAATTATGGATGATGGGAATGAGTGATGATGTCAAGTTTGAAAAATAATAGGTAAGGCACAAGGTGGTCTCATGAAACAGCTTTTGATGTCAAGAATAATCAAAAGCGTAATTAAATAAGCAGAATAGATAGAAAAAACTGATATGCTGAAAGAAAGACAGAGTGCTGGAGTAACGCAGCAGGTCAGACAGCATCTTTGGAGAAAATGGATCGGCAGAGATTCATGCACACCTGGCCTTTCTGCATTTCGTGCTTGTAAAGTGGCCTCCGTTACCTGTTGGGACCAAGCGTAGACAAGATAACTGTTTGGCAGAACATCTGTACTCTGCCTGCAATGGGCATTTTGAGCTTCTGGTTGCATGTCTTTTCAATTCTCTATTCCATTCGCACACGAACCCGTCTATCCTCTGCCTCCTTCACTGCTATGGTGAGGCCAAATGCAAACTGGAAGAACAACACCGTGTATCCTGCTTGGATAACCTACAACGTGATGGAATGAATGTTGGATTTTCCAATTTCAGGTAACCAGCATCCCTGATGTTCTTTTTGAACTCCCATCTATCCACCCAGGTTCTCTCTCACTTTGTTCACATATGTAACTTTCTCCCCCCCCCCCCAACCACCCATAGTTTAGAGATACAGTGAGGAAACAGGCCCTTCGGCCCACCAGGTCCGCGCAGACCAGTGATCTCCGCACATTAACACTATCCTACACCCACTAGGGACAATTTTTTTACATTTACCAAGCCAATTAACCTACAAACCTGTACGTATTTAGTGTGTGGGAGGAAACCGAAGATCTCGGAGAAAACCCACCCAAGTCACGGGGGGGGGGGGGCGGGGAACGTTCAAACTCCGTACAGACAGCACCTGTAGTCAGGATCGAACCCGGGTCTCCAGCGCTGCTAGAGTTGCTGTAAGGCAGCAATTCTACCGCTGCGCCACCGTGACCAGGACCCCTAGACCTCCGCAACCTGGTTCCATCCGCCCATCACCGATCCACCTGGGAATTTCTCCCTTGGTTCACCTTTCCTGACCCCTCTCCTATCTGGTCCCACCGACCCATCATCCATCCCCAATCTATTTCAATTATCACCCACTTGTCTCTGCCTCTATCCATCCCCCCCCCTAGTTCCATCTGCCTAATCATAATCTCACCCACTCCACCCCCCACCCTTCACCTACAGTGTCTGTCTACCCCTACCTTTCTCTTCTCTATACTGGCTATGTTTCCTTGACGCTCTCAATCCTAATGCAGGGTCTAGACCCAAAACAATGACTTCCCTTTGCCTTCACATATGTTGCTTGACACACTGAGTACCCCCAGCAGTTTATTTTTTTGCTTCAGCTATCAGACACTGCAGTCTCTTGTGCATCCATCCCTTTTCTCTCTCTTTGCAAATGTGGCTCTACCTTCTGTTTCAGTTTGATTCCCTTTTCTTTATTTTCTGTCTCTGTTGGCTATTAATTGTTGTCTTGACAACTTTGGGCTTCACCTTCTTGCCATCAATGTACTCAGTAACTTTAAATAAAAAAGCTTATTTTCCAACATTTTCTGTTTTCATTTTCGATTCATGCAGTGTTTAGTTCACCTTATTTTGTGGATATTATTACTCAATAAAAATCCGTAATGTTAGTTAGCAGAAACCACTTGTGATACACATCTCATTACATCATAACACGGATGGATTGTGTTCACACTGTGAGGGGGGATGTGACTGTCTATAAGCAACCTGTTTTTACTGCATTTGGAAATAATGATACAGTGTAGTTTGGAATGAGAAAACCTTTTGAAGGGCCAGTTACTGCAAGCAGATTGTTAATAATTGGTTGTCCACATAACCATAAGTTTCACCTTTCTAATGTGTTCGCTGTGGAATGTTGCAACCCAGTCCAGGTTTTCACATTAAAATGGAGTCATCTGCACATAACACAGACCAAAAAAAAAATGTTGTTAAGTTAGTTTTGTTGGGACATGTATTGTTAGGACAGAATTCAGGAAAAAAATAGAATCGTTTCAAAATTATTCACTGAGGGTTTGATCAAAGACTTTTAATAGGGTGTTTCACAGAACAATGAGCATCCAGGTTAATTTTTCCTTCAAGGGATGAGCCTTTTAATGTGGTTACTTGGATCACGTCCATATTTTTCCGCTCTTTCCCCAAACAAGAAGCAATATTAATCTCCCATTAGAGTTTCTCTATAATGAAGTGTAATTGACTCTTTGCCTGTTTTCGTTTGTGGGTGGCAGATTGTAAAGTGAAGTAAGCAATGTAACAATGAAGCAGCAATATTCTATTAAACCTCTAAGGATGCTGCTGAAGAATAAACAAAACCTGCAACCGCACAAAAAAAAATTAAAACAACCACATCTCAAAGGAGGAAACGCGATTGGAATTGTGTACCTATCTTCTTCATCATTTCTAAAGGGTCAGTTAATCCTTCATTGTAAGCACTTCCTGTACACTGAACTCTCTTCAACAATTCCAGTGCAGAATATATAAAATGACAAATCTGCTTGAGGTGCATGGAGCCAGAGTTCCTGTTTAGAATATAAAAGTTCTGTGTCATCCGATTTAGCCCCTCGAGGCTTTCTTTATGGATCAGAAATACAGCTTTGTCCAAAGACTGGCTGCTGATATAGCATCACAGTTATTTATGGCCAAAATAGCAGAGGGCTGATTAAGCCTCTGCTGATTTTCCAAGATCAGTGTTATTTTAATTCAATAAGCAGGACCTTGCATGAAGTTTCTTCTTTTCAATCTCAACAAAATAACGGATTTGATTATAAGATAAAAAATGTTTTATCAGCTGGTGCCTGCCGATGATATTTAATCTGTACAAAAAAATCTTGTTGCATGAATTTTAGCCAAATATGACATTTTAATTGCCCTTATATTAACCTCATTTTCTCTGGGATGCTAATCCTTAAAGAAATAACTTGGCATTTAAGTAATCAACTTTGTAACTTTTACATGTTTAAAATACTTCATTTATTTGCAATCTTCTAAGCTTTCATATAATCAAATGGTCAAAGTTCCACTGCTATCCAGATGGAAAAGTAAATATGGTGGATTAAATGTTTGGGTCATGCTTTGTATCAGGAATGTAAAAATGTACACTGCCTTATCTCACTAACACAAATTTAACAAATAGAACTAATATTCATTGAAATGTATATCACATTGCCTTTGTTCAACAGTGTAAAACATGTTGCTTAAGGCTTGAGTCTCTTTGATGACAGGACAAAAGAAAATCTAATTTTCAAGTCAGAACAATTCTGGACAACAGCTATCAAGGAGAAAGCTGTATGATAGCAAGCTGAACCTACTCAGTTTTCTGTTGCAATGCATATTAACATCACATGACTATTATTAGAGAAGACCTTGGAAATATATTACAAAAATAATCTAACAATGTGCTACACAACTCTGAAAAGAAGTCTGATTTGCTGTTAATTGAAATGAGCTGCTTATGCTTCACTGAATAGTCTTATACATTCTCTTTGTCAGCAGCATTATGTAAAGGCCAATGAAGCAAATATTTATTAATATGTACAATTAACCCTAAGTACAATCTTTGACATTAGGTCAATATACCAGTGAAGAAAACTCTTATTCACAATTGAGGTTTAGTAATTCAGAAAATGAACTTTATCTTTCATTGTGTACTCGTGAACAGTGCAATGGTTTGAAATGATTTGAAAGCAACATTTGACTTGACATTTTTTAATGAAATGTTTTGACATAAGAAATTAATTTTAATCCTTTATATTATGACTACCATGAGCTTGATTAAGGGCAAGTTCAGTCTGTTCATGAATTTGGATTCCAACACATGGATAGGACAGGTTGAGAGGAATATGGGCCAAATGCAGGCAGATGAGACTTGTGTAGATGGGACATGTTGGTTGGTGGGGCAAGTTGGGCCGAAGAGCCCGATCCCACACTGTATGCTTCTAACTATGATTCTATTACTCAGAAATTTCAGTTAGGATTCCTCCATGATGGTTTAGGAGCAGTACTGAAACAAGTAATGCGGTGATTGGATGTTTGAATTCATCCAGAAATGGAAAACTCAGAAAACTGAAAAACTAAGCAGGCCTGAATTAAATTTAGATAGACTTTTGAGAATATTCCTAAATCCAATCCAGCCTTAGGCTCAGCAAAGCACAAATGTCCTTGTTAAAAAAAAAAGATATTTTTTGTCCTTCTTTCCACCAGTCAGTGATTAAGATTTATGATCTTGGAGGAAGTTACAGATGGAAGCTGTTAATGTAGGCCATTATGATATATAAATATATAAACATATATAATAAATATATAAACTTATAAAAGGCATAGATAGGGTGGACAGTCCGATCCTTTTACCCAAGGTGGAAATGTCAAAGACGAGAGGGCATAGCTTTAAAGAGAGAGGGGTGAAAGTTTAAAGGCGATGTGCAAGTCACGTTATTTTTGACACATGGGATGAATGTTTGGAACGCGATGCTGCAGGTGGTGATGGAGGAAGATACGATAGTGGCATTTAAGAGGCTTTTAGATGGGCACACGAATATGCAGGGAAGGGAGGGTTATGAATCTTGTGCAGGAAGAGGAGATGGTCTTACCACCATGTTCAGCACAGACATTGTGGGTCGATGAGGCCTGTTCCTGGTGCTGTACTGTTCTGGGTTCTATGATACCAGCTAAACAAATATTAAAATTGTAAGTAGGGTCATTATATAAACAAGGGGGAGATATAGAGTTCCAGAGACAACTCGGCTTCAGTCTGGGTTTTCATGCATTTAGCTTCCACTGCAGAACTTTGATGCAAACTATTTATGCAATAATGTAAATGGTGATAATGCAAATGTGCCCAGAGAGGTGATTGTTCTTTCAAAGTCTGAAAAGAAGACTTCAAGATGTGCAGAAAGCTCAGGGACGTTGGTTTTGCTCTCCTCCAAGCTCCATAACATCATATGCAGTAACAGGGTTCATAGAGTACCTATCATTTGGTTGCTTTCTGTACCCTGCGTCATCAAACTACTAACCTAAGTCCACTGCAGAGATGTTGCCCTCCCGAATTTACACTAACACATTGACCTCTAATTTCCCACTCCCACAACCCGCTTTCTACCTGTATGGTGTCGCATCATGAGTGAATTTATCCTCTCGTTTACGTCTTTGACAGTATTCGAGTTGATAGCTGCGCCTGAATGCAAATGATGGAATCTCACGATTTTCATTTTCTTTATCCTTCCATTAGAAGGGTTCCACCGATTGGGAACCTGAAAAGAATTCTAGACTAAAAAGATGACCGAAGTTGATGCAAAGTGCTGGAGTAGCACAGCGGTTCAGGCGGTATCTGTGGAGAACATAGATATGTGATGGTTTGGGTCAGGACCCTTCTGACTAATTCCCTTCTCTCACAATTCACTGCTTCTATCGTCACATTTTTTGTCTCTTTGCCTTTGGTCTTTGTCCAGCTATTTACCTATCAAAAAACCCTCAGCTGTATCCACCTATCTCTTCTTGGCAGGCTTTATCCTGCTGACCTGAAACATCACCTACCCATAGTCTTCAACAGAGATGCTGCCTGACTCGCTGAGTTACTCCAGCACTTTGTGTCCTTTTGTGCAATCCAGCATCTGCAGTTCCTTGTGTCTCCTGACGACAAAGATTGCTTTATCCACACCAGTGGCCAAAGGCCTCATGGATTACCTTTTCTTTGAAAGGGAGTACATAATCTGTTGTGCACATCAGAGACAGTAGGTGAAGGCTCGGTTTAACAACTCATCTGAAAGGCAGTGCCTCCAGCAGTTTAGCACACTCTCAGTGCCGCACTGACTCAAGCTGGAATTTAACAGTCCGAAGATGAAAGTATTGCCAACTGTGCCTTGGCTGACTTCTAAGAAACTTTGAAACTACAAAAGTTTGTTCCCGTGTATTGGCTCACCACTATACAGTAGAATCAAGATTAGAACAGTGCAGCGTACAGCAAGTGGAACAAGCTCTTTGGCCGAGCTTAATGCCAAGACCAACTCTTATCTGCGTGCAAATAATCTATATCCATCCGTTCCCTGTATATCCATGAGCTCATCCAAAAGTCTCTTAAATGCCACTATCCTATGCACTCACCATCTTCTGTGTTTTGAAAAAAAACGAGCTCCACACATCTCCTTTAAACTTTTGCACCTTAAAGCTATGCCCTGTAATATTTGATATTTCCATCCTGAAAAAAAGGTTCTGACTATCTACTCTATCTATGCCTCTCATAATCTGGTATACTTCTATCAGGTCTCCCTTCAACCTCTGGCATTCCAGAGAAAACAGTCCAAGTCTGTCTATCTTCTCCCTCTCGCTAATACCTAAATCAGGCATCATTCTGATAAACCTCCTCTGCACCTTTTCCAAAGCCTCCATATCCTTCATGTATTGGGGTGATCAGAACCGCATACAATACTCACATGCGCCCCAACCAAAGTCCTATAAAGTTGAATTCTGACTTCCTATCTATTATAAGCAAAGCCCCAACCAATAAAGGCAAGCACCATTTGGGGCGACGCAGTGGTGGAGCTTCTGCTTTACAGTGCCAGAGACCCGAGTTTGATCCTGACCTCGGGTGCTGTCTGTTCAGAGTTTGTATGTTCTCCCTGTGACTGCATGGGTTTTCACCAGGCCATGCTCTCATTTCACTCTAATACTCTTGTATTTTGTCTTTACAGGCCTGTTATGCTGCTGCAAGTAAGAATTTCATTATTTTGTTGGTGCGTTTGACAATTGAACACTCTTGACCTCTCTTTCTTGAGTTTTTCATTGCCATATGCTCAAATGTGGCGAAGTGCAAGTACATTGAAAGTCTTGCTTGCAGCAGCATCACAAGCTCATAGAGTGAAAACATCAATTATACATAAATTACACAAATTCTATAAGATAGTGAAAGGAAAAAGACTGCGCAAAAAAAAAAAGACATTGATGCAAAGCATATATGGAGAACATGTCCATAGGCAAAGGAGGTGGCCCGGCATATTCCATTGCCAAGGAAGGGTTAGGGATTGTGCAGGTCAGTTCAGGAACTAACATTTCAGGATGGAAAGTCATGCGTCAGTTTTTGGTTTGCGTTAGCAGCACCATCACACTGGTAAAGACAGCTTTGTAGGTATCTACTTAGGCCACAAGCCCAAGTAGATTTTGGATATATCAAGTTCAAGTGAGTTTGTCATGTGTCCCGGATATGACAATGAAATTTGAGTTTTGTCTGAGCCGGGTTCAATAGGCTGATGACTGTGGGGAAGTAGCTGTTCCTGAACCTGGTTGTTGCAGTCTTCAGGCTCCTGTACCTTCTACCTGAAGGTAGCAGGGGGATGAGTGTGTGGCCAGGATGGTGTGGGCCTTTGATGATACTGCCAGCCTTTTTAAGGCAGCGACTGCGATAGATCCCCTCGATGGAAGGAAGGTCAGAGCCGATGATGGACTGGGCAGTGTTTTTTACTACTTTTTGTAGTCTTTTCCTCTCCAGGGTGCCCAAGTTGCCGAACCAAGCCACGATGCAACCGGTCAGCATGCTCTCTACTGTGCGCCTGTAGAAGTTAGAGAGGGTCCTTCTTGACAAACCGACTCTCCGTAATCTTCTCAGGAAGTAGAGGCGCTGATGTGTTACTCCTTCTGAAATCCACAATAAGTTCCTTGGTTTTGCTGGTGTTGGGGGCCAGGTTATTGTGCTGGCACCATATGGACAGTTGCTCGATCTCTCTTCTGTACTGTGACTCATCCCCATCAGTGATACGTCCCACAACAGTGGTGTCGTCAGCGAACTTGATGATGGAGTTTGCACTGTGACTGGCTACGCAGTCATGAGTATAGAGTGAGAACAGCAGGGGGCTGAGCACGCAGCCTTGAGGTGCTCCCGTGCTGATTGTTATCGAGGCTGACACATTTCCACCAATACGAACAGACTGTGGTCTGTGAATGAGGAAGACCAGGATCCAATTGCAGAGGGATGCGCAGAGACCCAGTTCTGCGAGTTTGGTAACCAGCATGGAGGGGATGATTGTGTTAAATGCCGAGCTGTAATCGATGAATAACAGCCTGACATATGAGTTTTTGTTGTCCAAGTGGTCCAGAGCGGAGTGGAGGGCCAGCGAGATCGCATCCACCGTTGATCTGTTGTGGCGGTAAGCGAACTGCAGTGGGTCCAGGTATATAAAGTTTCAACTACTGTTTGGGGACCCATCCAGAGTGATTCACTGAATCCAATGTGCCTAGTCTAGCAGAATTGCCGATTGTTACCTCCTCGATATAGCTCAAAGTCTTGCACCTTTAATTTATTTTGTTTAGCCTGTATTTTGCTGCCTTGGTTACGAAGCTCTTGCAAGTGTGAGGTCAAATGCCTGGGTGTGGTGCATTGGATACTTTTTTATTGTTTGGCAGTCTATTTACTTATCCATTGAATAAGATTGAATGTAATTTGAGAGGTGGGGTGGTACTTACAAAACAGTAACAATGGGTTTTCAGAATTATCAGCTATGGAGGATGTAGATAGCAGCTTACACATTTCTTACATTCAAGATAAATATTAATACAGCCCAATGAATAATTCATTGGCAGCAAACACAAGATTCGTTGTGTTTGCCTGATTATACAAATAAATCTAATATTTCAAATGGTGTAATGTAAGATGGAAACTTAAAAAAAAGACATGTCACGATTGAATAAAACTAGTTCTATTATTAACTTGAGACATGAAGGTTAGTGGGTGTTTGGAAAGTGAGACTGTTGGATATGTTTGAAATGAGATCAGAATGCATCTTTATAAAGGAACTGAAGCAACATTTTCATGGAATGGGTTCGATTGAGAACAAGCAATGCTTTAGGGCATTGAAGTAGCCTTGATGCAGCGGATGAAAAATAGCTGAGAGTTTATTCCCTCTTACCCTTGGAAAGTTTGTTCTTTTTTAAAACTATTGCACCACTATTAGGAACTTTAGAAAGTCAACATTATCTCCCAGTCTAAACCTATGATGCCGCCAGACCTTTTTGAAAATCAAAGAACTGCAGGAGCTGAAAAATTTGAAATAAAAAAAAAAGGCCTAGGATTACTCAGCAAGTCAGGTGACACCTGTGGATAGAGCAACGCAGATGAGTTTGTGTCAAAAAACTCTTCGCCAGAACCATTTTTCCCACGTGTGATATTATTGTCAGCATAATATGAATAATATGTGACATGACAATTTTAGTGAGGTTTCCGTTTGTTAAATAGGAGATTTATTCATAATATGAGAAACAAGAAGTGGTTGGATACCTTAATTTATTGCGCATTTATCTTAAAGAAGGGTTAAATTATCAGACAAATAAGTAGATTAATTGGATTATGCAATGTGTGCTCATGAATATATAATGTCTTTGATGTATTATCACATGTAGAATTCCAGTTTTATACTGTGGGCCTAATGTGCATATTTAGATCATACAGCACCCTCTGCTGATTATTGCCTGACAGTGACCAAATAAATCTTACGAGTCAGCACACGAACTTCACTGTTGCCACACATCGGTCTGAAGATAGGTCTCGACCCAAAACATCACCGATCCATATTCTCCACAGATGCTGCCTGACTCGCTGAGTTATCCCAGCACTTTGAATCTGTTTTTCTTAAATCAGCATCTGCAGTTCCTTATGATTACCCCACATACATGTTTTGTATCCACTGTAATAAGAAACTTAACAGTTTCTCAATAGCAGAAGTAAATTAATAAATAATCAATTTTGTACAGTAGTTGTGGTAATAGAATCATAGAGTGATACAGCGTGGAAACAGGCCCCTCGGCCCAACTTGCCCACACCGGCTAACATGTCCCAGCTACACTAGTCCCACCTGCCTGCAATTGGTCCATATCCCTCCAAACCTGTAAACCTGTCTAACTGTTTCTTAAATGTTGCGATAGTCCCTGCCTCAACTACTTCATCTGGCAGCTTGTTCCATACACCCACCCCACCCTTTGTGTGAAAAAGTTACCCCTCAGATTCCTATTAAATCTTTTCCCCTTCACCTTGAACCTATGTCGTCTGGTCCTCGATTCACTTATTCTGGGCAAGAGACTCTGTGCATCTACCCGATCTATTCCTCTCATGATTTTGTACACCTCAATAAGATCATGTGCTAGTTATCTTGGGTACTGAATTCCACCATGGTAATCTTTGCAAATATAATTAATTAA
This sequence comes from Amblyraja radiata, assembly GCF_010909765.2. Taxonomy (NCBI): domain Eukaryota; kingdom Metazoa; phylum Chordata; class Chondrichthyes; order Rajiformes; family Rajidae; genus Amblyraja; species Amblyraja radiata. The sequence continues at coordinate 40,097,617 of NC_045977.1, forward strand.
ATTAGAGATTTGTTGATTGGTATCAGAAAGCTGAAATGTGGAAGCAATATTTCAGTAGAAATCTCAACATTCAATTGAACAAGTTACCAGGCCCATCAATACTTGACCACTATCCAAAACATTTTTGTCCTTTGAAGCAACGACACTTCCATAAATATACATCAAACATGGGGTGCTCAAGTAACTCAGCGGGTCAGGCGGCATCTCTGGAGGACATGGATAGGCAATATTTCGAGTCTGGACCCTGTTTCAGAAGGAGAATCTGAAGAAGGGTTCCGACCTGAAACGTCGCCTATCTGTGTCATCCAGAGATGCTGCCTGACCCGCTGAGTTACTCCAGCACTTTTGTGTTTTTGTTCACGATTCCAGAATCTGCAGTTTCTGGTGTCTCCATGAAATAAGCAATTGATTCATGACTGCAAAAGTATTTAATTGACTGGAAAGAAATGGATGTGATGGGTGATAAATTTAAATAAAAAGATTTTGTTCAATTGTAAAACATTTATCATTGAATGAGTATCCAACAACCACTCTTCGAGAAAAGAAAGGATTAAAAATTAGATCAGTGCCAATGTTTGCTACAGCCTAGGGACAAAACAAATCGCTGGTCAATTCATTCTCTTGGAGCTAGGACTTCAGTTTGCATTTTATTGATTTCTAACTTAACTTGAACCTGGAACAAAAAAAACTAAGTATCCTTTTTTAAGTATTTTTCTGTAGTCTCAGTCTTAAAATGCTTAGCTTTCCTTTCATAACATATCATAAGGCCTTACCCGTCGTTATTTCAGTTAACTTTCTACTGTGCCACCGCACTTTGGCTGCATGAATTCTTCCTTCCTGTCCAAATCGGATTGTAGTCACTTCACTTATGGTCCAGCAGCCATTCCTAAACGGGTCCCTGTCAGAATGGCAGGCAATGGCGAGTGGAGTGCTACAAGGCTCGGGGCTGCAACTATTTACAATGTATATTAATGATTAATCCCACTTAGGCGATTTTTTCGACGACTGTCACAGTCATAGCAGGTCGCCGAAAAAGCAGCGACTGGACCCCCCCCCCACGATAATGTCTACAACAACCTACCACCGCTCCATTCTATGACAGTCCCGCCATCCTGGGAATTAACCTTGTGACCCTACGGTTGCACTCCCTCAATAGCAAGAATATTCTACAGATGTACAAGGCCCTGGTGAGACCACATCCAGAGTATTGTGTGCAGTTTTGGGCTCCTAATTTGAGGAAGCACATCCTTACTATTGAGGCAATGCAGCGTAGGTTCACAAGGTTAATCTCCGGGATGGCGGGACTGTCGTATGAGGAAAGATTGGAAAGACTGGGCTTGAATTTAGAAGGATGAGAGGATATCTTATAGAAACACATACAATTATAAAAGGACTGGACAAGCTAAATGCAGGAAAAATGTTGCCAATGTTGGGGGAGTCCAGAACCATAGGCCACAGTCTAAGAATAAAGGGGAGGCCATTTAAAACTGAGATGAGAAAAAAAACATTTTCACCCAGAGAGTTGTGAATCTGTGGAATTCTCCACCACAGTAGGCAGTGGAAGCCAATTCACTGGATGAATTGAAAAGAGAGCTAGATAGAGCTCTAGGGGCTAGCGGAATCAAGGGATGTGGGGAGAAGGCAGGCATGGGTTACTGATTGTGGGTGAGCAGCCATAATCACGATGAATGGAGGTGCAGGCTCAAAGGGCCAAATGGCCTCCTCCTGTACCTATTTCCTATATTTCTATGTTTCTATGTTCCAGAGTTTCTCCTCAAATCTCACGGCTGCCTTTTTCTCCTCGGTTAATGGTGATTTTTAAATCCCTGGTCTTTGGCTAAGCTTTTTGCAGTCTACTCTTGAATCGAGGCAAAGGTTTATTTGATAATACCCCCATAAACCATCTTTTGAGATTTTAAAAATGTTAAAGAGACTGTGTAAATCCAACTTGTGGTTGTTGTTATTGAAGTCACCACAGGAGAGCCCCTTTGGAAATTCTACCCCATAATAATTTAAACAATGCTATATTTAAGTTGCAATCCATCTTTATTTTCATGTAGCAGACATAGGTATGTGTAGTACATTCTTTGTTACCGATTTACAATGTCACCCGATTTAAAAGACATTTGGAAAGGTAATAATAAATTTATTTATTTTACATGGTACATGGTACATGGATAGGAAAGGTTTCGAGGGATATGGGCCAAATGCAAGCAGGTGGGATTAATGGAAATGGGACATATTGGGCAAGTTGGGCCGAAGGGCCTGTTTCGATGCTATGACTATGACTCCAAATGGAGAAGCTTGGTGTTTATCTTTCCCTCTATTACTCCTCATGGGTTTGATAGTGTTCCAAAATGAGGCCTGTAGTCCGGAGGTCTGGAAGGTCATTGAAAAATTGAAACATAGAAAATAGGTGCAGGAGGAGGCCCTTCAGCCCTTTGAGCCAGCACTGCCATTCAATATGATCATGGCTGATCATGCAAAATCAATACACCGTTCCTGCTTTTTTCCCTTATCCCATGATCCCGTTAGCCCTCAGAGATATATCTAACTGTCTCTTGAAAACATCCGGTGAATTGGCCTCCATTGCCTTCTGTGGCAGAGAATTCCACAGATTCACAACTCACTGGGTGAAACTTTTTTTCCTCATCTCAGTCCTAAATGGCCTACCCCTTATTCTTAAACTATGACCCCTAGTTCTGGACTCACCCTGCATCTAGCCTGTCCAATCCATTTATGAATTTTATATGTTTCTATATGTCTCCCTCTCATCCTTCATCAGTTGGCCTTCATAACAAGAGGATGCTCGGAGAATGCAGGGTGACTTGGACAGGTTGAGAGAGTGGGCAGATGCATGGCAGATGAAGTTTAATGTGGATAAATGTGAGGTTATCCACTTTGGTAGCAAAAACAGGAAGGCAGATTACTATCTAAATGGCGTCAAGTTGGGAAAAGGGGAAGTACAACGGGATTTGGGGGTCCTTGTACATCATGAAAGTCTATGAAAGTAAGCATGCAAGTACAGTAGGCAGTTAAGAAAGCGAATGGCATGTTGGCCTTTATAACAAGAGGAATCGAATTTAGGAGCAAAGAGTTCCTTCTGCAGTTGTACAGAGCCCTCATGAGACCACACCTGGAGTATTGTGTGCAGTTTTGGTCCCCTAATTTGAGGAAGGACATTCTTGCTATGGAGGGAATGCAGGGTAGGTTTACAAGGTTAATTCCCGGGATGGCGGGGCTGTCATATGCTGAGAGAATGGAGCAGCTGGGCTTGTACACTCTGGAGTTTAGAAGGATGGGAGGGTATCTCATTGAAACATATGAGATTTTTAAGGGCTTGGACACGCTAGAGGCAGGAAACATGTTCCCAATGTTGGGGGAGTCCAGAACCAGGGGCCACAGTTTAAGAATAAGGAGTAAGCCATTTCGAACGGAGACGAGGAAACACTTTTTCTCACAGAGAGTTGTGAGTCTGTGGAATTCGCTGCCTCATGGTGGAGGTGGGTATTCTGGATGCTTTCAAGAGAAAGCTAGATAGGGCTCTTAAAAATAGCGGAGTCAAGGGCTATGGGGAGAAGGCAGGAACAGGGCACTGATTGGGGATGATCAGCCATGATCACATTGAATGGCGGTGCTGGCTCGATGGGCCGATTGGCCTGCTCCTGCACCTATTGTCTATTGTCAGTGTTCTGCGTGTCTGGCACCAGCATGATATCTTGAGAGTTTTGTGGTTCTATTGTCCTTTCTCTGATTATTATCTTAGCACTTAGTACTCCTATAATTATATACTAACAATCTTATCTGTAAATGTTGTCATTGTTTTCCTCTGTGTACTTTATATAATTTGGTGGCAGATTATTCGTGAGAGTTTCAATATTTGCATTAGGACATTCACACAGGGAAGTTTAAAAGCTCTCTTTGTGATAAATGTTGGCCAGAAGTTAGAAAATCATGCGATGATAAATGTCCATTTACATTATTACAATGTGATTGACATAACAATCTTTGTGTGTGTGTGTGTATGCACCGTGGTTGTTCATTACACTCACCAAATATTTAAGACAGCACCTTAAACAATGGGATGAAAATATATATTGGATGGAAACTTGCACTAAAATGTCAGTGCTCAGGGGATTTATACTTGTTTATTCCAGTATTATTATTATTATCAGCAAATTTGTGTGAATGCAGTTCCTGCAAGGGCTTATGCTCTTAAACATGCCTGTCGTTAACCCTTATTGATTTGGTGCATTGTAATTGTGCATAGATTTCAATGTTTTACTTTTCTCAGTCCCCAATATATGTGTGCAATTAGCTTATGATCCTTTTAAAATGTGCAGAGGCAGGGCTGCTTCCTGTTTTTCAGACCTGACCTCGCCTGCATGGCTGAAAGTATAGTGTTAGTTATAGAGTGCATTAAAAACATGGATTATATCATTAACTTTCAACATGCATAGATTGTACGCAGCTAGGATTACAAGTGAGCCTAATTGTGCGGGAAGTCATGCTATTTATTTAGGAATACTTCCATGCAGGTGGGTTGAAATGTTGGAATGGTCGTCACCTTATGCAGAGATGCAGATGTCTGACAATTGGCTCACATTTTTTTCTAAACTGATTCATGGGATATACAGATTTGTCCATGTTTATTGTACATTCCTAATTGCCTTGAAAAGGAGTGCTGCCTCATTGAACTACAATCTATGTGGTTGAAGTACTCTGTGCTGTTAGATCGAGAGATCTAGGATCTTAATTAACAGGAATTTATTGTTGGGTCACAGCAACTAAAAAAGTGGTACAAGCAGCAGTGCAAGAATTTAGTCTTTATTTGCTGCTGCACAAACTTGACCATATGAATGAGTTAAAGAAGGGTCCTGGCCCAAAACATCACCTTGCCCAGTTCTCCAGAAATGCAGAAGGATCTCGACCCGAAATGTCACCCATTCCTTCTCTCCAGAGATGCTGCCTGTCCCGCTGAGTTACCCCAGCATTTGTGTCTATCTCCAGAAATGCTGCCTGACCCTCTGCAGATGTTGGATTCTAAAGAAAAATACACAGAGTGCTGGATTAACCCCTGAGTTAATCCAGCACTCTGTGTCTTTTTCTTTTCAATCCAACATCTGCAGTTCCTTGTTTCTGCATGAGATTACCGTTCTGTTCCACAGGAACCAAGACCAAAGGAAATCAAAATTGGTCTGTATCTTCCTAGAAACCTTCTCCATGCCCCTTCATTTCGACTTCTCTTGGGTTTCACTTTTATAACAATATTTCAAGGAAAATATCCAGGATCTGAGGTATCCACTTGTATGCTTGGCTTATTGTGGTTGCCTGGACTGTCCCTCAAGCAGGGCAATGACTTTTAGCAGTGCTGCAGGCAGTAATCTCTTCCCTTGACTTCATTCAACATAAATTACATTCAGGTTATGTGCAGACCTCCTGACTATTATTCTTAGTTATTATGTGCTAATGCAAAAAAAAAGATTTTCAAAGCATAAATACACTAGATGCTCATCAAGATTTTTTGTGTACAACACTGGTGCAGACACCCTGTGCATCATCATACGAGTGCATGGTTTCCAGCATAAATTTTGGCCCCTACTTGTCATTCTTTTGCTGTAGTTGCATTAAAATTTAGCACGAACTTTCAGGCCTTTTGGCTTTACCCATAATTCAGTTTATTCCATACCATACAAAACTTTCTAACAAAGAAATCGTGTGGGTCACCTGCTTCTAAGGCTCTTCCTTGAGCCACTCACTAACTCGGCTTAATTTACTTGCCAATGTTTTTCTCCTAGTGAAGGCACAAGAATCTTCAGAAGCTGGAATTTTGAGAAAAAAAACAAAATGCTGGGGGAACTAGGCAGGTCAGGCAACATATGTGGAGGGATAGGACGGTTGACATTTTGGGGCCAACCCAATATGTCGCCTGTCCGTTTTCCCCAAGTGTTCCATCTTATTTCTCTTTAATCTTTTGGGTAAGAGGAGAGACGATCTGGAATTCAGCATGCCATAAATTTGATTGGACCTGAATTCTTTGTCTATTTTTTGTTTCTTATTTTGAAGGTGACTAGTAAACTGGATATGGAAGCATAGTGATTAAATTATTGGATTAGAATCTGTGAGTTCAAAATCCAACTAAATTGTTGGGAGATTCAAATTCTAATAATTAAGTATATCTGTAACTAAAAAACGAATGTGTAGGAAGGAACTGCAGATGACACAAACAGCTGGAGTAACTCAGCGGGATAGGCAGCATCTCTGGAGAGAAGGAATGCTGACGTTTCTGGTCGGGACCCTTCTTCAGATTGGGTCGGAGAGGCGGTGGATGTTCAGTCTAAGGAAGCGACTAAAAAGCTAATGATGTCTATAAGCTTTACAACCCACCAGATTAAATAATGTCGTTCAAGGAAGGAAATTTGCCATGCTCACCTACATATGACTCCAGACCACCAATGTGATTGACTTCTAATTGCTTCAGTTTAGGGGTAATTAGACGAGGGCAGTAATTAATGGCATTGAAAGTAATGGGCACCTTGTGATTGAATTTTAAAATAACTGATAAGTTTGTGTGTAACTAGATTCTTACCCAACCATTTGTACATTTATAGTTTTCATTCTGTTGTTATTTCCGTCTTTTCTGAGCTTTCAAACTTTATTGGTCTTTGAGGCAGGTCTGAGCTATCTGTTTCAGACAGTGGACTCATAAGACGGGTGGCTGAAAACTAATTAAAATCGACATATCTGCACCAGCTCTTTTATTTGGAGATGCTGTTCCTGCAGGCCTGCCATCGTCAATTCATGTCAGCCTCCAGAATTGCAGCTGCATGCTCATGCTGCACGATAGTTGGACCCAGTTTCCATAGCAGCACAATGTACAAGCTTATGTTTCAGCTGATATTGTCCTTCATTAGTCTTCCTGTTATTTTCCATCAGTTGCTGGACCTATAGAAAAGGCAGCGATGAAAGGTTTAGTAGGAATCTGGAAAACAACCAAACTGTTATTCTGATAATTTTGAAACCCAAATCAGAAATTTACAAAATGCTAAAATTGAAGGAGTATAGAGATCTTGGGGTGAACTGGTTCAGGCTGAGAAATAGAGAGCTTTACAGCAAGGCAGCCTTGGACAACATGCAATAATAAGGAATGCATTGTCACTTTACAGGTGTCAAGAAAATTTAATGGAAATCAACTCTCATCGTCATTTGATTGGAATTGATTCATTTCATTGAATCCTGAAACCAAATATTGATTGAACACAGCCACCACAAATTTATCTAACTCCTTAAACCAGTGAAATTTTACAAGCTGTTTTATGAAAGCAATAAGCAACCTTTCATGCAAGGAATATTAATTAGTTTGGCAAGAAGGTGAGTTTTAAGGAGTGTCTTGAAGGGTAGAAGGGGCAGAGAAAAATAGAGAGAGAATTCCAAAACTTGGGATCAAAGCTGATGAGAACAGAGACACCAGTGGTGGAATGAATAAAAGCCGGAAGATTGAGGAAGCCAGGGTTGGAGAGTACGTGGAGATGGACTGGTTAAGGTGAGGGGTTCGGCAGCTTTAAACAAGTGTACAATTGGAAGGTATATAATATTGCGTTGCAATGCCAAGAAAAGTTGAGGATAGAAATCTGCCTAAGATTGTTTCTGGTATTAGGGAGTAAATGGATTTTACTAATCATGATAATAACAGAACAACCAAACTCCACTTAAATGGCTTTTTTTGTGAAGTGTTGATAGCTTGAGTACTTTCTATAGACAGCACGACACATTTTTGAATCTAACGCTACCTTGATCAATTAAGAACAATTCTACCGTTGGAGATATGAAGAGACAGCAAGCAGAAAAGTTACAAAATATTTGATAGCATGGGGAAAAATAAACAATGGACAATAGACAATAGGTGCAGGAGTAGGCAATTCGGCCCTTCGAGCCAGCACCACCATTCAATGTGATCGTGGCTGATCATCCCCAATCAGAACCCCGTTCCTGCCTTCTCCCCACATCCCCTGACTCCGCTATCTTTAAGAGCCCTATCTAGCTCTCTCTTGAAAGTATCCAGAAAACCGGCCTCTACCGCCCTGAGGCAGAGAATTCCACACTCAACTCTCTGCGTGAAAAAGTGTTTCCTCATCTCCGTTCTAAATGGCTTACCCCTTATTCTTAAACTGTGGCCCCTGGTTCTGGACTCTCCCCAACATCGGGAACATGTTTCCTGCCTCCAAACCCTCACAATCAATAAGATAACCTCTCATCCTTCTAAACTCCAGAGTACACAAGTCCAGCCGCTGCATTCTCTCAGCATATGACAGTCCCGCCATCCCAGGAATTAACCTTGTAAACCTACTTTACACTCCCTCATAGCAAGAATGTTCTTCCTCAAATTAGGGGACCAAAACTGCACACAATACTCCAGGTGCGGTCTCACTAGGGCCATATACAACTGCAGAAGGACCTTTTTCCCCCTTTACTCGACTCCTCTTGTTATGAAGGCCAACATGCCATTCGCTTTCTTCACTGCCTGCTGTACCTGCATGCTTACTTTCATTCTGATGAACAAGGACCCCCAATCCCATTGTACTTCCCCTTTTCCCAACTTGACACCATTTGGATAATAATCTGCCTTCCTGTTTTTGCAACCAACGTGGATAACCTCATATTTATCCACAATAAACTGCATCTGCCATGCAGCTGTCCACTCACCCAACCTGTCCAAGTCACCCTGCATTCTCATAGCATCCTCCTCACAGTTCACACTGCCACCCAGGTTTGTGCCATCTGCAAATTTGCTAATGCTACTTTGAATCCCTTCATCTAAATCATATATGTATATTGTAAATAGCTGCAGTCCCAGCACCGAGTCTTGCGGTACCCCACTAGTCACTGCCTGCCATTCTGAAAGGGACCCGTTGATCCCTACTCTTTGTTTCCTGTCTGCCAATCAATTTTCTCTCCATGTCAGCACTCTACCCCCAATACCATGTGCTCAAATTTTGCCCACTAACCTCCTATGTGGGACCTTATCAAATACTTTCTGAAAGTCCAGGTACACGACATCCACTGACTCTTCCTTGTCCATTTTCCAAGTTACATCCTCAAAAAATTCCAGAAGTTTAGTCAAGCATGATTTCCCCTTTGTAAATCCATGCTGACTCAGACCGATCCTGTTACTGTTTGTCCAAATGTACGGCTATTTCATCTTTTATAATTGACTCCAGTGTAAAATGATTACACAATGTTTTGAATCAATGGATGGCAAAGGAGTAACATGCAAAACAGCCTCCAATGAATTGAAACATTGGCTATGGAGAATCTTGTCTGTCAGCCTGGTTTTACGCAAATAACTAATTATATAAATTTACAGCAAGTACCATGAAGTAGTTGCTGCCTTACAGCACCAGAGACCCAAGTTTGATCCTTTTCCCCGGGTGCTCCGGTTTCCTCCCAAACTACAAAATCGTAAAGGTTTGTAAGTTAATTGGCTTCGGTAAAATTGTAAATTGTCCCTAGTGTGTAGGATAATGCAATTTTAAAGGGTCATTTATGTTTTCCTAAGCCTGTTCGATGTAGACAATAGACAATAAGTGCAGGAGTAGGCCATTTGGCCCTTCAAGCCAGCATCGCCATTCAATGTGATCATGGCTGATCATCCCCAATCAGTACCCCGTTCCTGCCTTCTCCCCATATCCCCTGACTACACTATTTTTAAGAGCCCTATCTAGCTCTCTTTTGAAAGCATCCAGAGAACCTGCCTCCACCGCCCTCTGAGGCTGAGAATTCCACAGACTCACCACTCTCTGTGAAAAAGGTACCAACATCAGGATTAAGCTGGCAGTATTTCGAGCAATTAAGTGGTAGGTAATAATTATTTTAAGTATATGAGAGCCAAGTCAACCTTTCTCAGCCTTCGATGACATACCTTATTAAGCCCACTTAGAACCAGGTTTAGGTTTATTATCATGCATACCGAGGTCCAGTGAAAAGCTTTGGTTTACATGCTATCATTCTGATAACATTACACTCAAATACAATCAACCCAAACTTGAGAACAACAGGTGGAGCAGAGTGCAGGATATAGTTCTCAGCATTGTACCGCACCAGATCCGGAGACCAAGTTCAATGCCTTCATTGGGATAGAGGAAAAAACGGACTGTAACCCATCTTATGGAAGGACATTTCAGAAGCCCAACAATGAAGGGAAAGAGGTTGTTCCTGAATCTGGTGGTGCTGCTTTCAAATTTCTGTTTCTTCTGTCCAATGGGAGCAGGGAGAAGAAGTAATGACAAGTGCGTGACACTTGGATTAATACGAAGGAGATGTCCAGTGACAAAAAACTGACCAGACTAACCATAACTATGTCTATAGAGTTATAGTCATGAAAATGGAAATAGGCTCTCTGCGCTAACGTCCATGCTACCCATGGTGCTTTTTTGGTCTTCTCTCATTTGCTGGCATTTGGCCCATATTCCCACTAAATACCTCTCATCCATGTACCTGACCAAATGGTCTGTTAAAAATGTAATTATTGCCACCTCTACCACTTCCTTTGGTAGGTTATTCCAAATACCCACCACTTTCTGCAGTTTAAATGTGGGAGCATTCGTTAAGAGATCCAAAAAACAGTCATATAAGGAGAAAGCTGAGGAATACATTAAAATATTAGTATGTTGGCCCAAAAGATGGCAATTGGTATTCAATCCAGGTGAAGTCTGGGCAAAGCATTTGTAAAGACTATTTATGGGCAGAATGTCATAGTAAATGGTTAGGTACTGGACATGATGTGGATGGAGGAATATTGGAAACATTTACAGATCGGAAGAATGCAGGGTTGCCAGATGAGATGGTTGAGAAGGTGTACAATTTTTTTTCACCTTTAATAGCTGAGACATGGGACTGCGATGGTAGAACTACAAAATGCTAGTACGCCTCAGCTTTAGCTTTTGTGCAGTTCCGGTATTTATATTATGCTAGATTGCTCTATGCAGAGATTAGTTATGAGGAAAGATCAGCTAAATTAGAGATATTTTCTTTGGAACAAGAGAGACTGGGAGGATGTTAAATTACTTTGTATAAAATAATGAGAGCTTAGTTAGGGTGGATAGGGAGCATCTGTTTCCATTACCAGAGGTTAATAACCATAGGCCAGGGATTTAAAGGAATTAATGGGAAGATTAGAAGATAGTTGAGGAAAGATTTTTCACCTAAAGCGTGGCTCACTTCCTGAAAGGGTGGCACAAGCAGACATCCTCAGCACCCGAATTGCTGCAAAATACAAGTATTTGTATCAAGATAGGATGTGTGATTAATCTGAATTAGCTTTATCAGATGATTTAGAGGTGAAGGGAGGAATGGCTCCCTTCCGTGCAGTAAATTTCAATACTTCCATAATTCTTTTACGACATAAGGATGCCCTAAAGCACTTTTCAACCAATGAAAATATTATGAAGTGTAATTGTGGTTGCGGTGTAGGAAACTATAGGTATGTGTCAAGCTCCCACTATCAACAATGAGAGAACAACCAGATAACTTGTTTATGCAAAACTGATTAAGAAATAAATATTAGCCAAGATGTTTTTTCCCTTAGAAATTAATTTTATGTTGGTTGAATGTGACTGAACAATAGACACCTAAAGACTTGATCTTCTCTGGAATAATTTCCTTACTTTCTATTAAAAGGGACTGGTCTACAAATTCCACTACATCATGCAAAGTTTGTGTGAACCACAAAATGGGATGTATTAACATAAAATAGACCCTTCTGATCGTTTCCAATACTTATTCCCACCCAAGCCCATCTCAATCTTCTCCCTGACCAGTCCGGTTATCAACACATTTGGTCTTCTCTTCAACCCCAAACTTCTCCCCATCACCTGACCGTCACACCGATCTTTCCAGCTCTGATCCTCATTTTCCACATCCTTGGTCCTCTTTCTGTTCCTTGTCCTCTCCTATCCTCTCTTCAGCTGAACCTGCAGCGTAAAAGCTGTCTAATAATAGGAGTTAGGGGCTCAAAAGCATTTAAGTGTTTAATTGAAGGTACACAAAATTGCTGGGGAAACTCAGCGGGTGCAGCAGCATCTATGGAGCGAAGGAAATAGGCAATGTTTCGGGCCGAAACGTCGCCTATTTCCTTCGCTCCATAGATGCTGCTGCACCCGCTGAGTTTCCCCAACAATTTTGTGTACCTTCGATATTCCAGCATCTGCAGTTCCTTTTTGAACACTAAGTGTTTAATTGGTTGTTTTATTGTGCAGGTCTTGAATCCCATGAACAGTAAGACATAGAGACAAAAGATGGCGTGATCTTGACCAAAACACAGTACTGCAGTAACTCAGCGAGTCAGGCATCATGTGGAGGGAATAAATAGGTGATGTTTTAGGTCAGGTCCCTTTTCATCAGGTGGGCCTTATATAAAACTTGTTTGTCTCTCACGACTCTACTCACACAATGCCACTTTAACAAACCTCAGTGCACAGAACTATTTCTAGCCCACGCTTTCCTTTGCTCTGTTTTTGTAATGTTTGTCCATATTGAATTGCAGAGGATGACCTTAAAGTCGAAGTGTTTCAGAATCTTTTTCTCAATTCATTTGATGCAGAGCTTTGAACTTGACTTTCTTCCAACGTACAGTAAATGAAAGCAGTACTGTAACTGTAGTGACTGCTCTTTATATCCCTTTGGGGATTCACGGTGAACCTTGAAGGTTCATTTGCTCCTGCCTGCAACATGTACTCTGAGAGATCCAGTTAAACTCTCTCTGGAATTCGGAGGACCGGGCAGCTATCCTGACAATGTTTGCGGGTTGATGGATGTGTTAGAACATTATTATTGAGGCCGAAGAAACTGAGGGCCAGCATTGATTGCCCATTGTGAGAAAGTAATTTCTATTTCTATTGGAGCCTATGGTTACATTTGTAGTTCATGGATTAAATTCATTTGGCTATTGATAAATAAGGTATGTATGCAGTGTTCGGTAAAGTACCAGGTATTTTATTTTGTCTTTCATCCAACTGTTTTGTGTATCTTAATAACCAGGTAGTAATCCTTCCTGAAGTTATGTTGATTGAGATTCTTGCTCTGATCGATCAGACATCACTTTGAATAACTACCTTTCTGTATTAATTAGAATGGAATAGTAAAATATTTTCATGAAAAGAATATGGGTAAAGGCCTTCAGTAGATATTGTACAACTGTTTTTGTTTCATTTCTCCATTTGTGAGTATTGATGGCAAAGCTAATCATAATTATGCGAGGAATTTGATTTGTCATACAGTTATACTAATAAAAAGCAACAAAACACACAAAATACATTTTAACATAAACATCCACCACAGTGACTCTTCCACATTCCTCACTGATGGAAGGCAGAAAAAAAGTTCAATCTCTTCCCTTCTTTGTTCTCCCGTGGGCGGGGGCATCAAGCCTTCCGTTGACGGGACGATCATGGCTCTCGTAGCCAGCGGTTGAGCCCCACGCGTCGGGGCGATCAAACTCCCGCATCACGGGGATCTCAGCTCCCCCGCTCCGGTCGATCAGACCCTGGATCTCCTGCGACTTTGGAGCTTCCCGACATCAGTCTCTCCTCGAGACTGCGAGCTCTTCGATGTTGGAATCCGCAGGCCACGGTTGGAGAGTCGATCCCAGACAAGGGATCGCAGGCTCCGATGGCAAGTCCACAGCCCCACGGTGGGGCTCAACGTCAGTCTCGAGCAAGGCCGCCAGCTCCATGATGTTTGGCCGCAGAGCAACCGGAGATACGATCCGGAAAACAATTGCATCTCCGGCAAGGTATGAGATTGGAACAAAAAGTTTCCCCCGATCCCCTCCCCCATCTCCACATAAAACAAACCAGAGAACATTGACACAAACTTTTTAAAACACACTAAAAAGAACAAAATAGACGAAAAGACAGACAGACCATTGGCGAGGCTGCCATCGTTGATGGTGCCACCCGGTGGTATATAGCATTGATTGTCCATGTTCTTACCCTGAAGGATAATGAGCCATCTTATAAAATGGATGCTAAAATTATAGGGCATAGGCTTAAGGTGAGAGGGGAGAGATTTAAGTGGGAGCTTTTTCACTCAGAGAGTAGTCTGTATCTTGGCATTTGAACAGATGTATGGATAAGAAGGGTTTAGAGGGCTATGGGCTAAATGCAAGGAAATATCATCTACCTTGCTTCTGACCTACTTTTGAAGCCATACTATTTATGCGACCTTTACAAGTTTCTGAATGATGAATGAACCTTGGGTGCCTGTGTTGTTGATGGTGTGGAACGGGGGATAAATTCCCTCTTGTGCAAATGGTGATTGGTAGGCACATGTGTCGCATGAATGTTGCTTGCCACTTCACTACCTCTGCATGCTGCTTGGGTCTTGCTACATTCAGACGAATGTGGAATTGAACACTGCTACAAACATTTCCACGTCTGACCTTCAGCGAAAGAGAATATCAATGAAGAAGCAGCCGAAGATGTATTGGTTTGGAACATTGCCCTGAGCAATTCCTGCGGCAGTGTCCTGGGGCTGAGGTTATCGATCTCCAACAGGCAGAACCATGTTCTGCTGTGTGAGGTCCAATACTGGCGAGTGGAGAGGTGGCCTCTTGATTCTCAGGGCCTTTAATGTTACCAAGACTTCTTGATAGCACAGCATCAAAGCTACCTTGATGATAAGGGACTCCTCTAGAAGTCATCTCCTTCGTCTTTCTTGGCTGGATTGAGGTCGAGCACCGGAGTGATTGTGAAGTGAGCATTGGTGAACAGGTTCTTGGTGAGTGAGCGATTCTGCCAAAGTACCGCAAGGTTAATTCACAAGGTTAATTCCTGGAATGACAGGACTGTCATATGTTGATAAAATAGAGCGGCTGGCTTGTATACTCTGGAATTTAGGCTGAGAGGGGATCTTATTGAAACATGTAAGATTATTAAGGATTTCGACACGTTAGAGGCAGGAAACATGTTACTGATGTTGGGGTAGTCCAGAACTAGGGGCCACAGTTTAAGAATAAGGGGCAAGCCATTTAGGATGGAGATGAGGAAAAACCTTTTCACACAGAGGGTTGTGAATCTGTGGAATTCTCTGCCTCAGAAGGCAGTGGGGAGGCCAATTCTCTGGATGCTTTCAAGGGAGAGTTAGATAGAGCTCTTAAAGATAGCGGAGTCTGGGGATATGGGGAGAAGGCAGGAACTGGGTACTGAATGTGGATGATCAGCCATGATCATATTGAATGCTGTTGCTGGCTCGATGGGCCAAATGGCCTACTTCTGCACCTATTGTCTATTGTCAATTAACACATGCAAGCACTTTGTTGATAATTAAGGGCAGAATGTTGGAGCGTTAATGAGCAGGTTGTATTTGTCCTGCACTTTGTACATAGGCAACTTTCTACATTGCGGAGTAGATATTCGTGTTGCAGCTGCACTGGAGTGGAGTGCAAGTCTTCAGCAATATGCAGGTGTGTGTGATGTGCTCCTGTTGTCTATGCTGATTTCAGTTCTGTCAAATATTTATTGGAATCACGTGGAATCACATTGAACTATGGACTATCTTCTGTGATAGTCTGCACCTCGAGAGGAGGTCGAGAGAAATCACCTACCTGACACTTCTAGCTTCAGGAAGCTGCAGATCCTTCAATATTCAAATCCTTATGCTATTATACTGTTCCCCCAGCCTAATGGTAACGGCAGAGTTATATATGCCCCTTGGGTTTCTATTGAATTTTTCCCCTCTAAACGAAACCTTAAACCTACGTCCCCAGATTTTTGATTCCTCTGCTAAAGGTGTGGAGTTGTTTAACCATTATGCCCTCATAATTTTCAGAAGGTATTTAAGTATCAACCACATGACTGTGGGTCAGGACCAGCCTACTTAGGACAGCAACATTTATTCAATGGAGGTTATTTATGAGCTCGTGAGATTTAGAATAGAATGTGTTTGTTCAAGAACATTACTGTTGATATTTTTAATTTCAGATTCATCAATTTCAATTCACTGGCAGCCATTTTGGATTTAGTTGTTTAGGCCTCAAATTATTAATTTAATGCCAATATCCTTCCCATAAGATTGGTGATTATGAGGCTATCTATTGGTGGTTTCTCTTGTGTTAATACAACAATTTTTAAATTCTCATACTTTTAATGCTGTTTCTTGCACATTTCCAACTTTAATTGTTATTTATTTGGCAGCCATGCCTTCAGGGGTTTAGGCCACAAACTCCACATTTCCATCCCCAAATTTCCCTGTTTTCTCCAAGATACTTGGTAAAGCTAACTACTCAGACTAAGTTTTGGTAATATGTCCAAATTTTAATCACAGTGCGATATTTTAGGTGGTAATACTTTTACTTTGTTTTAAGTGCTATATAAACGCAAGGTGTTGTTGATGAAATGGCATTTCTTGTCTGTAAGCTATCTTGTTAGCTCCACAATCTTACCTGTTTACTCAAACAAGTTCCGTACACAGCTTGAAGTCGTGAGAGTTGAAGAATTTGCTCTTTGATCTCATAATCTTTGAGATTCTGTTTCAACAAGACTGGATTTATCCATTTTGTCAGAAACACTTTCTGAATCGTGGTTCTGCCCCACAGATTTCCCACATCTCGGTCTGCTTGTGTGGCTTTTGGCCAATAACCCACAGAATATTCTCAATAAAGATTATCAATGACTTCTAAATAATAAAGATTGACAAGTCAAAGGTTCAGAAGTCGTGGAGCTAAACCCCATTTTTCCTGACCCAAAAGTAACTTGTTGACTAAATGATGAAATATATTAATCAAGTTACACGTTCTGTCCTGCTTTGTGGACATTTAATTGTAAGGAAGATGTTAGCAATTTAATCAAGGGATGTCATAGAGTTATACAGCACAGATAGGCTCAGCTTGCCAATGCCAACCAAGATCCCCCATCTACGCTAGTCCCACCTGCCTGTGTTTGGCCCATATCCCTCTAAAGCTTTTCTATCCATGAATCTGACCAAATGACGTTTAAAATTTGTTACAGTACCTATGTGGTTGTGGTTGGGAATTTCAGACAAAGTAAAGGGCCTGTCCCACTAGGCGACTGCCGGCGACTGTCATAGTCGTGACAGGTTGCCGAAAAACTGGCGACTGGACTAATGGGCCTGTCCCACTTAGGCAATTTTGATTTAGGCGATTGTCGGCGACTACGACAATTCAATTCACCAAAGTCAGCACCGGCGACAACCTTCCTCACCTGGAGACAACCTATGCCATCCTTGCGACAACCTACGCCATCCTGGCGACAACCTACGACAACACCTACGTCAGGAGAAGACAATCTATGACAAGCCCATGGTCGCCGACTGTCGCCAAAAAGTTTTGAACATTTCAAAATCCAGCGGCGACCAGAAAAATGCTACGAATCTTTGGGCGACTGAGGAGATGAGTCACGACCATACAGGCGACACCCCGGCGACCATGTGGCGGCAGCCTAGTCGCCGGCAGTCGCCTAAAAAATCACCTAAGTGGGACAGGCACCTTCAAAATCATGAATGGAAGTCAGAAACAAAGGCATAAATATCCTTATTTTATTGAAGTATATTTTCACAAACCATTTGTCACAAACATCTCAAAAGTGTTCATTTTGTAATCGGAAGGCGTGGGCACCACCTCATGTCATTCTTCATTATCGTGATCATTAGTTAATCATTGTCACTCACTATTACAAGCTCTCTCAGGGCACAATCAAAGCAATTTAAAAACTCAATGGTGGGGGATTAGTTCTTTGCAGTATTATACTCATCTGTCTGTAGATGCATGTTCATGTTGCCAATGACTAACCCTGATCAATTGTTCATACAGTTTCTGCTTTGATGTGGTTATTCTAATTTTGTTCTCCAATATTTAAAATTATGTTGGAGAAGCATCAAAAGATATTCAAAAAATATGCAGAAGAAACAATTATCTTTACGCACATGGACTTATTTCTCAGTGGTTCAAGCTGTTGGGAATCAAATAAGTAAATTCTACGAGGCAGCTGTGCACGGTGAACGTCTCTGATCACATTAATAAAATACTCACTAAATATAAAACTTTGCAACAGTGTAGGCTAAAATAAAGCCTACACTGAGCTGGCTCGAGGGGCCGAATGGCCTCCTCCTGTACCTATTTTCTATGTTTCTATGTTTCTAAAGCCACTTCTGTAATATTTGAATGTTCCCGTGTCCTATTTAAAATGTCATTTAATATGAAATCCCACTTTTCATTTTATTATTTCATTCATTTGCTGGTCAAAATTCCCAAAGATTTAGGGGGATATGGGCCAAAATGTGGGCAAATAGCTTAGATTGGGCATCTTGGTTGGCATGGATGAGATGGGTCAAAGGACCTGTTTTTGTGCTGTATGACTATGACTATTCCCGTTTGCCAGCAACAATTATGGTTCATAATTGAGAGAGAGCGCTCTTCTTTTGAGCAGGATGGGTTGAAATCTTACCTCTTCTTCCAATCCATGAAGATCAAGCAGTTTGTACTAGGCAGTTCTTCGTCCAGAAGCCTAGCTGTGATCTTACTAAAGCTCCTCAGATTACATGGGATAAAATAAATGCATGCTGTGAGATTTTGTTATCTAGTGCAGAAGATTCCAGACTCAAAAATATTGTACGCTGAATTAACTGATCAATGTTAGGCAGCAGTTGAGGGTTTATAGTTTGTCTCAGAATCCCCGGGTAAGATATGGAGAAAATAAGCCAGGATAACTGTTCTCGCACAGTTGTAATAAATGTTATCTTATGACTTGGAGACACTAGGAACTGAGGATACTGGAATCTTGTGCAAAACACAAAGTAGTGGAGGAACTCAGCAGATCAGGCAGCATCTGTGGAGGGAACTGACAGGCGACGTTTTGGGTTTGAGTCTGAAGAAAGGTCCCAACCCAAAATGTTTCCTATAAATTCCTTGCACAGATGCTGCCTGATCCGCTGAGTTCCTCCAGCACTTGGTGTTTTTATCTTTTTTTAATATTTAACAATGTGTGAGTGTACGTGTGAATATTTAAACCGACTTTCAGTCTGTGTTTCCAGGGCCAGATTTAGATGAAGAGAGGCCCTAAGCTATTTCACTTGTGAGCCCCCCCCCCCCCCCCCCAATCCCCCACCCCCACGACTAGAGGACCATGACTACCCAACAGTGACAGTGTGACACTTTTAGATCCTATTGTATGTTGTCATTAAACAGTTGGTTTTAAAATACATATTGGATTCACCGCGGATCGGGCGATGCCTTACCTGGATCGCCATTTGAAGCTTTGGGGTGTTAGGCCTGCTGCTTCAACATCATGGAGCTGTGGTTTGCGGAGCTCCCAACCTCGGGCCGCGCTGATTTCAATATCACGGAGCCCTGGGATCTCTTTGCCGAGGGCCGCCAGCGTGAATCTCCGCCCAGCTCAGCCTGGGGACTTCGGGAGCCGTGGTCTCCGGTAGGAAGTGGCCGATTCGGAAGTTCAAGTCGTTGAGAATGTTCTCCCGTTCCGACGTCGGATGGTGATCCCCAAATTTAATTGTACCAATGGTCATGAGGGGGGTCCAAGAGGAGGGGGTCCGTTGGAGATGGGAAAATGGATCATCAATGGGGGCGAGGACTTCTTCCCATGGAAGAACGGTGTGAGGCAGAGGCGACGGAAGAAGAGCTCCAAATCGTGGCAGGCGCGGAACTCATTGATGTGGGGATGGAGGGGGAAAAAAGGTGAGGCCTCTGCTGAGGACAGACCGTTCGGTATCTGAGAGGGGGAGGTCAGGGGGGATGGTGAACACATGGCAGGGATGGGGGTTGGGGCCGGAGGAAGGCAAGTGAGTAGACTGAGGCCGAGGCGATGTCTGGTGGGGGGGGGTGGTGGGTGGTCAGGGGGTAGGGGGGTATGAGGACTGTAGTGTGGGTGGGGTCACATGGAAGACCAGTGGAACAGCCACTGAGGTTACCAGGGTTGGGGGGACTAGCACTAGGACCCAGCGCATTCAAACTCAGGGGAGTGGGAATCTGTAGCATGGAAACTTCAGGCCCGGTGCTGAGTCCAGGCTGCAGGTAAGGCGACGGCTGCGGGCTGCAGGAGAGCGGTGGAGTGGCTATTGTCGGTGGGCAAAGAGTAGGAGGTCCTCTCCACAACGAATATAAACCTCACCTGTATTTTACTCCCCCCCCCCGTGTGTTTCAATGTTGGACCTAGCTGTGACACTGTATGTAGTTGAATAGCCTGGTAATTTTCATGATATAGAAACATAGAAAATAGGTGCAGGAGTAGGCCATTCGGCCCTTCGAGCCTTTCAATATGATCATGGCTGATCATCCAACTCAGTATCCTGTACCTGCCTTCTCTCCATAACCCCTGATCCCTTTAACCACAAGGGCCACATCTAACTCCTTCTTAAATATAGCCAATGAACTGGCCTCAACCACCTTCTGTGGCAGAGAATTCCAGCGATTCACCACTCTCTGTGTGAAAAATGTTTTTCTCATCTCGGTCCTAAAAGACTTCCCCCTTATCCTTAAGCTGTGACCCCTTGTTCTGGACTTCCCCAACATCGGGAACAATCTTCCTGCATATAAAAGTAGCTATGTGAATGCAACACCAGAGGGCTGCTTATCCTCGTGAAATCTAATCCCAGCGACTGACAGCACTTTCGGGGAAAAACAGAAGTTCAGAATAATCAAACCTCGCATGGTCAAGTTTAAATATCACTTGAGGCGTAGTTTTGACCTTTACCAACATAGTTGATGTCCTTGGCCACCTTACAATACATTTTTTCCCCCCAAAGGTCAGTAAAGAAATACCACTACTGTTCATTAAAGGTTAATGTGACCAAGGTACTTGTTTTTCATGAATGGACTTGTCGTTGTGGGATTATTATTGTTGTATTGTATTCAAATTTATTGTCATTGTCTCAATTAGAGACAACGAAATGAATTTTCCTTACAGGCAGTATCATAAAAAATAAATAAATAATAAATAATAAAACATATTAAAAATAAAATTGAATTAAAAAAAGAAAAGCACAAACACAGAAAGTCCACGACACAACATAACACAGTGGCACCAAGGTGAGGAAGGCACCATAGTCCAGCCAGCCTCCCCTCCGATCTTCCCAGATGTTCATCCGTTAGCAATATTTTGAATGCAAATATGTTCCAGCATTGCTATTATAATCTCTTGCTGCTGGTATAAAAGTCTTATTTTCTCAAATCTTAAAATCAGCAGTGCTACTTGTGAAAATGCTTAATAATGTGGCTTTTCAGTGAAAACAGACAATAATCTCATTGTGATTTACAACATGCTATTGTTGTGCTATAACGAGATAGTTATTTGTCACAGACTTTGAATCAGTTTCCTTTTTACTGATAACAAAGTCCCGCTGAAAATCTGTAACAAAAATACATTATGATGTTCCTTTACAAGGCAGATTCTGCACACGATCATGTAACTGAATCGAAATTGGTTGCTCTCGACAAATGGCTGCACCCTTTTTTGCACAATAGTTTGTTAACAGAAGCAAGCTGATATTACTTTACCCCCGCACTGCATAAATAATTATTCCCGTGCACTTCCTTGTCATGTTTCCAGCACAACCAAAATTAAAGCTGTCACACAGTCTTGCAACAAAACATACAAGCTCGACCATGCACATAATGTTTTTCTACGACGTTTAAAAGAAATACAAGCATGTGTTTAACATTAATCCTCTATGCGAGCTAAATAATATATCTAAGCATCAGAGGAGGGGTCTACAATGATGGCTTCCACTGATTGTCGTCGGCAGCTTGCGTCCTTTTCAGGACGGACGATGACAGCGAGGTCAACATTTGTAACAAGATGGACAGGAAACGAAGAAGAAGGGGAGGGGTGAGAGTCATCAGGAGTATAACCATCTTTTTACAATGTCCTTCCCGCTTTTTTTGGATGTTTTATCTTGCGTTGGAGTGATTGCGATGCATGGTTCTTTCTGAAAAGAAATCAACTATTATTCATATTACTATTTCTTGCTGTTTTATTCACCTCTGCAAAGTTTCTATTCTCCTTTCCAATGGTCTTCTTCTGCCGATTACTATTTTTAGGTTCAATTTCTCTACATTAAAATAATAACAGTGTTTGATTATTTTGGTGAAATAATACTTTTCATTGCCAGTGCCAGTGCAGATGAGATACATGGTTCAGAAAAATATATTTATCTTTTGAAAGCTTTTCACTTTTTTGCATTTATGGTACTCTTCTATGGTGGGAGTGCTGCGAGATGGCTGCCCTGCCAGCAGCGTGTTTGTCATTTCGGAAAGGGGCGAACCCATGCCGGGGTCGCCAGAAGGGAGTGCTCCGATCACTGGTCCACGGACTGTTACAGCCTGAAGTCGCGGTCTGTGGAGCTTCTAGCCGCAGGCCCGCCATCCGGAGCCTGGGATCCCTCGTTGGGGATGCCTGGAAGAGAAGAGCTCCGACCGCTGGCCCACAGCCTACAACATCTTGAAGCCGCGGTCTGCGGAGCTTCTAGCCGCAGGCACGGCGTGGACTTACCATCCGGAGCGGGATCCCTCGCCAGGGATCCCTGGAGAAGAGCTCCAACCGCCGGCCTGCGGCCTACATCATCTTGAAGCCGCGGTCTCCGGTAGGGAAGCACCGATTCGGGACTTACCTTCCAGACAAGAATGGCCGCCCGCAGCGGCGACTGCGAGGCTTATGGCCCCGACCACGGGGGAACAATGGAGGAGGACTGACAGTACTTTGTGTCTTCCACCACAGTGAAGAATGCTGTGGTGGATGTTTGTGTTACATTTTTTATTGTGTATTGTGTGTCTTTTTGATTGTACCGCTGCTGGCGAATTCATTTCACTGCACTTTATTGGGTATGTGATGAATAAATCTGATTGATTGATTCTTTGTTCTTAAAATGTTCCAATAACCTTTCAAGAGTTTCTAGAATAAATTTAAACCCACACACATTTTTGTAAGAGGCTATGCATTCCTTGGATTATGGGACTAATCCAACTACAACTAGAGAGCAGTCCTGAACTACTATCTACCTCATTGGTGACCCTCGGACTATCGTTGATCAGACTTTACTGGCTTTGCTATGCACTAAATTTTATTCCCTTATCATGTATCTACACACTGTAATTGTTCAAGTTCAAGTCAAGAGAGTTTATTGTCATGTGTCCCTGATAGGACAATGAAACAGATCAGTGTGTCCATTTACCATTGTATAAATATATACACACATGAATAAATAAACTGATAAAGTGCAAATAACAGATAATGGGTTATTAATGTTCAGAGTTTTGTCCGAGCCAAGTTTAATAACCTGATGGCTGTGGGGAAGTAGCTATTCCTGAACCTGGTCGTTGCAGTCTTCAGGCTCCTGTACCTTCTACCTGAAGGTAGCAGGGAGATGAGTGTGTGGCCAGGATGGTGTGGGTCCTTGATGATACTTGTAATCATGTATGGTCTTCATGCTGACTAGTTAGCACTCAACAAAAGCTTTTCACTGTACCTCGGTACAATAAACTAAACTGAACTGAACTAGGCTAATTCATAGTGTTACGTCAGATTCTTTTGGATCACTTTGGATACACAACACACTTTGGCAACTCCCATATTCTCTTCTTGATGTGAGCCATACTATCCAAGGAGCTATAACATGGCCCTACAAGGGTAATGCACATTGGATATTGTTAGACACGCTATGCCTGAAGGGCCTTACTACAATTGCCAATGGTCTGGTGCAAGTGGACCAGTTCAAATGGTCAGTAAATCTCAACAATATCTTCAACTATGCAACGCCGTCCCCATCTGGGTTACAGCTTGAGTAACTGTCCTTCCAATTATCCTTTCTTTCTGTTGGAAATCCCTAGTTTTGTTTGATGTTTGTCAAAAGTAAATAAAAACTGCAGCAATACAATTTATAGGGGTAAAATCTTCTAAGGGTTTATTCAATGGGTGAGACGAGGCAAAGTATAAGGATGGATGGATAAGGACCTCAAAATTAAATTGATAAATACAATTTGTCTGTTTTATGTCCAATTACTTTGAGGTCACCCTGTTGTTGTTATCGTTAAGCGGAAAAGTAGCAGAAAAATATACCCCTATTCAGAACTCAGGAGCTATTCAGAACTACAACAGGAGCTGCTGTTTTTTCTTACGCGCGCTATGTTTACTGATGACTGATCATCCTTCAAATAGTATTTAATTGCCTTTCATGCTCTGGAGAATGCTGATGTCACAAAAATTGCTATACGAATGCGTCCTTTCTTTCCGACTGTATTTGATTATCTGCGTATTGAAACTCCTTTTGAATGGTCAAATGGCAACATTAAATCAGCATACATTTTACAATATAAACCTTATGTGAACATTAAGGGCTGGTACAGGATTGAGACGGTTCCAGCAGCAATTTATTCACCAACGCCGCTTCCATAGTACGGCATATTTTTCATTTTTCACAGTGACCCAAGTGATCTGAAAAATGACCGACTGGTCACACTTTCCTCTGTTTTTGAAGGCAGTGTAATTCATCATCTTTGGTACAAAACATACCGGGGGAAGAAAAAGTGCGAGCCCAATGAGTAAACAATGATGGCAACATCATACGAATTGCTACATTGCCTCGTTTGTACATCAACGCTTGATAATTAGACACATACCTACTGGATTTGCTGAAAGTTTTGATGGAAAGTGATAAGTGCGAACATGGGTTCTTGATTAATAAATCTCTGTTCCATTTTCTGATCAAAACTGTCCCATTTATGAATGTAAGTAAGGAGAAATGATTGTGAATTTGACCAGGGGGTTTACTGAAGGCTATGCTTGCTGATCTAAAGGTCTCCTTGGTTTCATACTAAGTTGCTCAGTGCTGCATTTTGTCATGGTGGATAAACAAAAGGTGATTGCATTGAAATAAACAGAATTCATATGGAGCTGTTCAGAATGGATGCAGGAATGATGTTTCCCCTGGATGGCTGTTTAAATCTGTCGGTCAATAGACAATAAGTGCAGGAGTAGGCCATTCGGCCCTTCGAGTCAGCACCGCCATTCAATGTGATCATGTCAAAGCCTTAGAATAAGGAACCCAATTTTTAGGACTCGGATTTGATACCGTTTCTTCACCTAATTGTAAGGAAATTCACTTGTTGATCTATTTCCAAGGCAGAGGGGGTAGCTTTTTGGATGCTGAAAGATACAAGGCCATAGAAAAGGAAGGTGGCACTGGGATAATTGGTCACTCATGATCTTATTGAATGTTGGAACAGATGCAAAGGACTGAGTGTGATATCCCAGCATCTTTTGTTTAATATCTACAATTTATTTTTAAACTGATCAGCAGATCAGTCTGATGTGGGAGGCCCAGTCTGATTCCTATCTGTAATGCCCAAAGCTCTTCTGTAAGATTTCTACAGCTCGATTGTAATCACGTGTTCCTCGATTGTAATCATGTATTGTCTTTCTGCTGACTGGATAGCATGTAACAAAAGCTTTTCAATGTACCTCGGTACACGTGACAATAAATTAAACTGAGCTTCTTGCCAGTGTTGTTGGCATGGCTTTATATTTTCCAGCTACCTCTTCTGGTCTATGCTTCCATGTGCACTACTTGTAATTCAAAATTCTATTCCTGTGTAAAATTAAAATTCACATCAGGACTTTTCCTAATATAATTGTGTTCTTGCCTGGTTTGTAACACAGGTAAACTCACCAACATCTCAGGCCCTTGTAATACAATTTAGTCTTCACAATTAGCCATATTTATTTGTATCCCATATTTCTAAATTCTTATATTGAAGATAATCAGCACACGATTAATACCAGTGACTGGTACAACAATGTAGCAGAAATTATATTATCTTTGTCCATCTACACAAACCCATTTGTCTACATTCAGACAAATCCTACTGTGTCTTCTCAATAGACAATAGGTGCAGGATTAGGCCAATTCGGCCCTTCGAGCCAGCACCGCCATTCAATATGATCATGGCTGATCATCCACAATCAGTACCCCATTCCTGCCTTCTCCCCATATCCCCTGGCTCCGCTATCTTTAAGAGCTCTATCTAACTCTCTCTTGAAAGCACCCAGAGAATTAGCCTCCACTACCTTCTGAGGCAGAGAATTCCACAGATTCACAACCCTATGTGTGAAAATGTTTTTCCTCATCACCATTCTAAATGGCTTACCCCTTATTCTTAAACTGTGGCCCCTGGTTCTGGACTCCCCCAACATCGGGAACATGTTTCCTGTCTCTAGTGTGTACAAACCCTTAATAATCTTATATGTTTCAGTAAGAGCCCGGCCGTTCCATTCTATCAACATATGACAGTCCTGCCATCCTGGGAATCAACCTTGTGATCCTAGGCTGCACTCCCTCAATAGCAAGAGTCCTTCCTCAAATTTGGAGACCAAAACTTCACATAGTACTCCAGGTGTGGTCTCACTAGGGCCCTGTACAACTGCAGAAGGACCTCTTTGCTCCTATACTCAACTCCTCTTGTTATGAAGGCCAACATGTCATTCGCTTTCTTCACTGCCTGCTGTACCTACATGCTTACTTTCAGTGACTGATGAACAAGGACCACCAGATCTCGTTATTCCCCTTTTCCCAATTTGACACCATTCCGATAATAATCTGCCTTCCTGTTTTTGCCACCAAAGTGGATAACCTCACATTTATCCGCATTAAATTTAATCTGCCATGCATCTGCCCACTCACCCAACCTGCCCAAGTCATCCTGCATTCTCATAGCATCCTCCTCACAGTTCACACTGCCACCCAGCTTTGTGTCATCTGCAAATTTGCAAATGTTACTTTTAATCCCTACATCTAAATCATTGATGTATATTGTAAATAGCTGCAGTCCCAGCACCGAGCCTTGCGGTACCCCACTAGTCACTGCCTGCCAGTTAAAAGGGACCCATTAATCCCTACTCTTTGTTTCCTGTCTGCCAACCAATTTTCTATCCATGTCAATACCCTACCCCCAATACCATGTGCTCTAATTTTGCATACTAATCTCCTATGTGGGACCTTATCAAATGCTTTCTGAAAGTCCAGGTACACTACATCCACTGGCTGTCCATTGTCCATGTTCCTAGTTACATGCTCAAAAAAATTCCAGAAGATTAGTCAAGCATGATTTCCCCTTCGTAAATCCATGCTGACTCGGACCGATCCTGTTACTGCTATCCAAATGTGCCGCTATTTCATATTTTATGATTGACTCCAGCATCTTCCCCACCATTGATGCCAGGCGAACTGGTCTATAATTCCCTGTTTTCTCTCTCCCGCCTTTCTTAAAAATTGGGATAACATTAGCTACCCTCCAATCCACAGGAACTGATCCTGAATCTATAGAACATTAGAAAATGATCACCAATGCATCCACGATTTCTAGTACCCTGGGATGCAAACCATCAGGCCCAGGGGACTTGTCAGTCTTCAGTCCCATCAGTCTTCCCAACACCATTTGCTGCCTAATGTGCCTATAAACCCCCCCCCCCCCCCTTACCTACGATATGATACGATGCGATAGAACTTTATTTCTGAAGAAGGGTCTGAAGAAGGGTTTCGGCCCGAAACATTGCCTATTTCCTTCGCTCCATAGATGCTGCCGCACCCGTTGAGTTTCTCCAACAATTTTGTCTACCTTCCATCTATCACCTGCCAGGCTTTAATGTGCCCCTCCTCTCTTCCAGCTTGAAACATCACCTATCCATGTTCTCCAGAGATGCTGCCTGACCTGTTGAGTTTAGTTTAGTTTAGAGATACAGCGCGGAAACAGGGCCTTTGGCCAACCGAGCACCACCGACCAACAATCCCCACACATTAACACTATCCGACACACTCAGGACAATTTACAATTTTTATTACCAAAGCCAATCAACCAACAAACCTGTACATCTTTGGAGTGTAGGAGGAAACCAGAGATACCCCTTGCAGGTCACGGGGAGAACATACAAACTCCGAACAAACAGCCCCCGTAGTCAGGATTGAACCCGGGTCTCTGGTGCTGTAAGGCAGCAACTCTACCGCTACATCACTTTCTCCAGCACTTGGTCTTTTTCTCTTCATGACTTACTCCTGTTTTTTTTAATATTCCCAAGAGATTTAAGAATGCAAATCATGAAGCTTTGTTGGCAGTCTCAACTGTATAAATCCCACGTTTTTTTGCCAACAATCTATTTATAATCTGAACAAGTAGCCTAACCTTATTACAATTTGCATTTTTATTTGAACGTAGAAAATCCTAAATAAGCCTTTAGTATTAACAAATTTGCATGGGTCTCCTCACTCCAAATCATTATATTCTGAGCCCTTCTTGCATTATACACCAACTTTTTACATTATAAATTTGGCCATTGCGCCAACCATTTTACTCAGTAAAGTTTTAAATGAATCGCAAACCTATTAGAAATTCACACACCGGGTTTTAATAAGAGCCCTGTTAGCGGTGGAATTGAATGTGTAGGTGTTTGTTTTACCCTGGTGATGAAACCATTCCCTTCATTAGTTGGTTCGCTCTTTTCTATGTTTAATTATTGTGCCTGTTGCCTAGCAGTTTGTCATCCTTGTAATTGGAATGTGGTGCGCTGATTTGGTCTGATCATCAGAAAACATCTTCTCCAGAACAGATAAAAGTATATTACTGACAGCTCCAACTTCCTATGTGCATCTTTCAGGACATAATTCTGTTTGGGTAATGAAACATGAAATCATGGGGGCAAAGTTTGCACGGAAGGCTGAGTCTTTGATATTATTAATAGAAAACACATATAATGAAAACTTTGATGGTAGGATTCAATTGAATACAAATGCCTAGAAATTGGATTGCATAATGTCACCATCTGTGTACTGGATAATTTGGTTTCAATGAATATAAAAAACACAAAGGAAAATCATACTCTAAGTTCTATATAGTCCAGGATTTCATTTTGATGTCCTCAATGCACCTGAAATGCCAAGACCTGTCTGGAAGCAAACCTGACATACATTCAAGTGGGTGTAACGCACACGTGAATGCCATTTCTGTGACTCTGGATCACAGATGTATGGTATATGCTGTTCATTGAGAAGTTTGTCTTTATAATTAATTTAGGCCCTGTTTCTGCATTATTTAAAGGGGTCCTTTCTGAGATGATCCCGACTTGTACAGTCTGCAGCTGGGACACAACTCGGGTGGATCTCTGAAAGAAATACAATAAATCGAGGCAATGATGTGCCCTGATTATAACTACCCAATTTCCCTGTTGGCCTGCAGTAGTCATCTGAACACTCCTTGCAACAATCAGCAACCTTCCACCCCATAATCTCGCCTCCTCCCTCTCTGGTCACATAATTGCTGCAATTAAATGTCAAGTGGAATAGCCAACAATATTTATCCATCAATTTGCACAGAAGGTTGCAATCTTGCACCAAACTCCTATGTATTGTTAAATTGTCTCCTAACCTTTAAGTCACAAATTTGAAATAAATAAACCATACATTATATAGTTGAGACAATGTTATATATAGCAAGAAAAATATGTTCACATTCTTGTGTTCACATTCTTGCTCTGGTTTTGAAACAGTTAGACAGGATAATCTGGAATTAAAAGAGACATAAGTAAGTGCGCATGTTGGAAACTCGAGTAAAACACAAAGTGCTGTAATAACTCAACAGGTAAGGCAGCATCTGTGGAGATTATCGACAGGTAACTTTTCAGAAGGTACACAAAGATTATGGACAGGTAACTTTTCAGAAGGTACACAAAGATTATCGACAGGTAACTTTTCAGAAGGTACACAAAGATTATGGACAGGTAACTTTTCAGAAGGTACACAAAGATTATCGACAGGTAACTTTTCAGAAGGTACACAAAGATTATGGACAGGTAACTTTTCAGGTCTGAGGAAAGAACCCAACGTGAAACATCGCCTATCTACGTCCTCCACAGATATTGCCTGAACTGCAGAGTTACACCAGCACTTGGTGTTTTAAATAATCTGAAATTAAGTGTTTCTCCGGTTCTGGTTTTCAGCCTAGAAAAGAAAAGCAGTTAGTCATTAAAAAGGAACCAAAATCTCAGTATGTCCTCAAACTGACGTAATTCTTGGGAATGATACATCCAAATTCTCAAGAGTATTCTTGCATGTTCTTCATTTATTGAAGGAGGGAAGTTCTGTGGACCAAGGCCAAAGAACAATATCACAAGGTAACTAGGTGCAGTTAAGGTATGTGTAGGAAGCAACTGCGGATGTTGGTTTAAACCGGATAGGTACAAAATGCTGGAGTGACTCAGCGGGACAGGCCGCATCTCTGGAGAGAAGAAATGGGTGAAACGTCAGGCAGGCATCAAATACCCCTCCATACTGATTCAATCTACTAGCACTTTGACCGAGGCCTGCCTAGGGCGGGGCGTGTCACCCCGTGCCTTTCCCCTCCTCCATAAATTCATCTTATATTTGCCAGCGTTTCATGGATCCGTTGCTGGTACATATGACAATTAAACACTCTTGATCCAAAAATCAGGAAATCTGTGATGCATGATAATTCATATCATTACAGCACATTCGATGCTGAAAACTCATTAATGCAGATTGCATCTGGAAGGCGATGCTGCCTGTCCCGCTGAGTTACTCCAGCATTTTGTGTCTATCCTGAATCTGAAGATGTATGTTTTCACACTTCTATACATTTTGCCTGATGGGAGAGGGGAAATCACCTGGCGTCCAGTGGAGTGGCTGAGTTATCACTCAGAGCAATTAAAACATTTTTTAAAGGAGCAACAGCTTTATCCTTTGGCTTGGAACACCATTCGGCAAATCTCCTGTTAAAATGTCAAGACACTCCACATTGCACCGCAAGATCCAAACTAACAGAAGTGGTCATGAAAAGACCATTGCAAACAAGGTTGAGTTCACTGACACAGGGACGGGGGCAAGAATGACGGAAATGCTATTTTAATCTAGATACCGCAGCATGAAGATCTTGGTTCAATGGACATGCCTGAGTGAGTGCATCTGGAAAAAAAAAGAGGAAACTGGTACGGTTGTTGCTGGTTTCGTTCCAAGCGGTATAGAACCACAGAGTTAGAGCCGTACAACACTGAAATGGGCTCTTCAGCCCAGCCAGCCAACACCGACCATTAAATACCTCTCTATACCCATTCCATCGACTAACACTTAGGCCATGGCTCCCCTGGGGCGGGGCGGGGCGTGTCACCCCATGCCTTTCCTCTCCTCCATACATTCATCTCATATTTGCCAGAATTTCATTGATCCATTGCTGGTACATAAAACAATTAAACACTTTTGACGACTCAAAAATCAGGAAATCTGTGTTACATGATAATTAATAATAATAATAATAAATTTATTTTATGGGCGCCTTTCAAGAGTCTCAAGGACACCTTACAAAAATTGAGCATGTAGAGGAAAAACATGTAAGGGGAATGAAATAAATAGTAGAGACATGACTAGTACACAAAGTAAAGACAGAATTCAATACAAAACACAGTATGAGGCAATTAATGCACAGATGAAAAGGGAGGGGGACGTGGGGCTAAGGATAGGCAGAGGTGAAGAGATGGGTCTTGAGGCGGGACTGGAAGATGGTGAGGGACACGGAATTGCGGATCAGTTGGGGGAGGGAGTTCCAGAGCCTGGGAGCTGCCCTGGAGAAGGCTCTGTCCCCAAAACTGCAGAGGTTGGACTTGTGGATGGAGAGGAGACCGGCTGATGTGGATCTGAGGGACCGTGAGGGTTGGTAGGGGGAGAGAAGGTCAGTGAGATATGGGGGGGGCCAGATGGTGGAGGGCTTTGTAGGTGAGGACCAGGATTCTGTAGGTGATCCGGTGGGAGATGGGAAGCCAGTGAAGTTTTTTGAGGACTGGAGTGATGTGATGCCAGGATTTGGTGTGGGTGATGAGTCGGGCGGCTGCGTTCTGGACCAGTTGGAGTCGGTTGATGTAGGTGGAGCTGATGCCAAGGAGAAGTGAGTTGCAATAGTCCAGTCGGGAGGAGATGAAGGCATGGATGAGTCTTTCAGCAGCAGGCGGTGTGAGAGAGGGTCTGAGTTTGGCGATGTTGCGGAGATGAAAGAAGGAGGTATTAATGACATGGCGGATGTGAGGCTCAAGGGAGAGGGTGGAATCAAAGATCACGCCAAGGTTGCGGGCCTGGGGAGATGGGGAGACAGTGGTGCCGTCGATGGTGAGAGTGGGGTTATTGATTTTGCTGAGTGTGGCTTTGGAGCCTATGAGGAGGAATTCTGTCTTATCGCTGTTGAGTTTGAGGAAATTATGTTGCATCCAGGATTTTATAGCTGACAAACAGGAGTTGATATGGGAGAGGGGGGGTTGTGGGGGGATTTGGTGCCAAGGTAAATCTGGGTGTCATCAGCGTAACAGTGGAAGTCCAGATTGAAGTGGCGGAGTATCTGACCAAGGGGGAGGATGTAGATGATGAAGAGGAGGGGGCCGAGTACGGAGCCTTGGGGAACGCCTTGAGTGACTGCGGCTGTAGCAGAGGTGTGGTTGTGGAGAGAGATGAAGTGGGATCTGTTGGAAAGGTAGGAACGGAGCCAGCTGAGTGCAGAGCCTTCAATGCCGAGGTCTTTGAGTCTGGTGAGCAGGATGTTATGGTTCACTGTATCGAAGGCTGCGCTCAGGTCGAGGAGGATGAGGATGTTGAGGGAACCAGTGTCAGCAGAGGTGAGGAGGTCGTTGAGGACTTTGAGGAGAGCAGTTTCTGTGCTATGGAGGGGGCGAAAGCCAGATTGGAGGGGTTCAAGTAGGTTATACGCAAGGAGGTGGGAATGAAGTTGCGACGCAACGATACGCTCCAGGGTTTTTGAAAGAAAGGGGAGGTTTGAGATTGGCCGGTAGTTAATGAGAGAGGAGGGATCAAGACCAGGTTTCTTTAAGATTGGTGTAACGGCAGCAGTTTTGAAAGCGGAGGGGACAATTCCTTGGGACAATGAGGAGTTGAAGAGATTAGTGAGGTAGGGGCAGAGAACGGGGAGGCAGGACTTCAACAGGGGAGTGGGGAGAGGGTCGAGGGAGCAGGTAGTGGGTTTGGAAGAGCTGATGAGTTTGGAGATTTCAATAGGGGTGACCAGGTCAAACTGGGAGAGGAAGCAGTGTGGAGGAGGGGTAAGGAGGTCAGTGGAGATGTTGAAAGGAGGGGCCTTAGTAGGTGGTGGAGTAGATGCTGGGGAGTCGGGTACAGGGGATAAAGATTGATAGATGGTGCTGATTTTATCAGCGAAAAAGTGGAGGGATGAGTTGCAGAGATCCGGAGTAGAGGTAGGGAGAGTGTTGGCTCGAGGCTTGAGGAGGTTGCCCACTGTGGAGAAGAGGGTTCTGTGGTTTAGGCAGGGATCGGTGAATATGGAGGAGAGGTAGGCAGATTTTGCAGCAATGAGGGCATCTTTGTAGTCAGTGAGGTGGAGTTTGTAAGCTTCAAGGTGGACTGTGAGAGATGATTTCTTTATAAGTCGTTCGAGTTGGCGACCAGTCTGTTTCAGTTTACGAAGTGCAGGTGTGTACCAGGGTGAGGATGTGTTGAAAGTTACGGTTCTTGTTTTGAGGGGGGCCAGAGTGTTGAGGGAGGTAGACAAGGTGGAGTTAAGATGGTTTGTGAGATCATCAGGTGAGATGGGGGTTGAGTCCAGGGGGAGAGTGGTGGAGAGCAGGTCAGAGAGATGGTGGGAATCAATGGATTTTAGATTACGGAAGGTGATTTCTCGGAGGAAGCGGGGGCGAGGTGTCGGAGAAGGGATGGTGAACCGTATAAGCTTATGATCAGAGAGGGGGAAGAGGCAAGGATGGAGGTCAAGTACCGGTTGATTTGTGGAGCAGACCAGGTCAAGGATGTGACCTTTGTCATGGGTGGGAAAGGTGACGTGCTGAGTGAGAGAGAAGTTGTCCAGTAAAAAGGCGAATTCAGATGCAAGCTTGCAGGTGGGGGAGTCCATGTGAATATTTAAGTCACCAAGTAGCAGCAGACGTGAGGAGAGGGATGAGGCAAGTGTGAGGAGTTCAGTGAAGTCAGATAGGAAGGAGGGGTTTGGTTTAGGTGGCCGGTAAATGAGGATGACTGTCATGGAGGAAAGGGCTTTGAAGGCGAGGAATTCAAATGATGCTACTGGGGGGAAGGTGAGTTCAGTGATACGAAAATTCTGGTTAAAAATAACAGCTAGGCCACCTCCATGGCGGGAGGGGCGGGGCTTGGAAATGTAATTAAATCCAGGTGGGGATGTTTGATTGAGGGAGAAGAAGACATTGGGTTGTTGCCAGGTCTCAGTGAGCAGAAGGAAGTCCAGAGTGTTGTCAAGGATTAGTTCATGGAGGGCAAGGGCTTTGTTGTTGAGCGTCCTGGTGTTGAGGAGGGCAAAGTTGGCATTGTGAGAGGGTGGAGGGATGGGGGCAGGCTGGAGAGATCTGAGGTTGTCCCGGTTGACAGTGCGTGCGGTCAGCTGGGGGGGCAGAGCGTGGTAGTGAGCAGACGGATGGAATGGAATGTCCGTGGTTGAAGCAAACACGCCTGCGCCATTAGATCACATTCGATGCTGAAAACGCATTAATGCGGATCACGTCTGCAAGTGCCTGCTTGAATTTTACTGTAGACGCAATCAGGAAATGGTTACCATTGCGATCTACCCTTTGATTAAATAGATTTTCCATCACATAGCGCTGGGAAATAAACAATGCAATGTTATCTAATTTAATTTCGACCTAAGAAACTAATTTACTAAGGGATAATAGATTACAACATTCTGCAGACACATAAATAACAGAAGAAATAAAATAATCAAATAATAGGGTTCAATTAGGAGGCACAAACTGCAAGAACGGGGCTCTCCACCATATTTCAGGGTCATATAGAGATGAGGCAATAAATGTTGGCCTAGCCTGTGAGACCCAAGACCCACAAATGAATGATATAAAAGACTAGAGACACAAGGAACTGCAGATGCTGGAACCTTGAACAAACCACAAAATGCTGGAGGAACTCATTGAGTCAGGCAGCATCTGTGAAGGGATTGGACAGGCACACTGCGTTTCGGTTTGAAGAAGAGACATTTGTCCATTCCTTCCGCAGATGCTGCCGAACCTGCTGAGTTCCTCCATCACTTTGTGGTTTGAGATTAAAGGTTGTTAAGCACTGACAACAGAGTGATAGAAACGTTTCATGAATTTAAAAGCATGAATTTAAAGATTTGTATCCTTCTTTAAATCAACCTCTGCTTCTTTCTCACTACCTTGCTTGAACCCTGGAATCCTCTGAGATATCGGAATTCAAATGTTGGCTTACTCGTTACCTACCATTTGGTTCATCTGCTTTTGCACACTGTTCTGTTAGCTGAAAATGGGCTAGACGCTAGAAATCCCTCATTTAAAGTTCCCTCGTTGTAGAGGCTAAACTTTAAACCTCCATCTGTTTCTCTTTTCTTATTTAAGATGTCCCTTCAAAACTGATTTTTTTGTCTGAAGACTTAGGTCGTCTACTTGAGCATCCTCATACTGGCTTGGTGCCAAACTTTGATCAGGCACAATTTTGTACTGTTCTTTGGAAAGATTTTGTAAATTCACAATGTACTAAATTTACAAAATGTGAATTTAATTAGCAAATAAGTTTCAATATAAATAACTATGAAATGATACATTTTGGCAGGAAGAATAAAGAAGCCACATGATTCTTGCAAAATAGTTATTCACAGGACATAGAAGAACAAAGCAGTCTAGGGCACCGATGAACACATAATTCAAAGTTTCAATGCAACTTAATAAGCCCTTTTATAAATAAAGAAATAAACCAAGTATCTGGGTTGTTTTCTAGCTGAATTGAATATAAAAGCAATCATGTTCTGTGAAAGATGATTTGAATCGTGGACAGACAATCATTGGAATATTGTGCTCACTCTGGCCCATGTTCTGAATGCCAAGTCAAGAGTCAAGTCAAGAGTGTTTTATTGCCATATGTCCCAGATAGAATAATGAAAGTCTTACTTGCTGCAGCACAACAGAATATGTAATCCTAATAAATAATATAACAAAACGCAAGAAAAAAAAGAACGAACAATAACAGTGCAATAATAATAATAATAGTCTATTATCGTTGATAGCTTATGAGGTTGTAGTGTTTAATAGCTTGATGGCTGTAGGGAAGAAGCTGTTCCTGAACCTGGACATTACAGTTTTCAGGTTCCTGTACCTTCTTCCCGATGGCAGTGGTGAGATGAGTGCGTGGCCAGGATGGTGTGGGTCTTTGATGATGTTGGCTACCTTTTTGAGGCAGCGACTACGATAGATCCCTTTGATGGTAGGGAGGTCAGAGCCGGTGATGGACTGGGCAGTGTTTACAACTTTTTGCAGCCTTTTCCGCTCCTGGACGTTCAAGTTGCCGAACCAGGCCACGATGCAACCGGTCAGTATGCTCTCTACTGTGCACCTGTAGAAGTTCAAGAGAATCCCCTTTGGCATACCGAATCTCCGTAATCTTCTCAGGAAGTAGAGGCGCTGATTGCACCGGTCTGCTGGGTCCAGGAAAGATCGTTGGAAATATGCACACCCAGGAATTTGAAGTTTTTGACAATGTTATTGTTGCCATCATTAATTTCCCAGTTTGCATTCTGGGACAGGGACTTAAGGCTATCCTACACACACTAGGGACAATGTACACTTATATCAAGCCAATTTACCTACATACCTATACGTCTTTGGATTGTTGGAAGAAACCAAAGATCCCGGCGAAAACCCACGCAGGTCATGGGGAGAACGTACAAACTCTGTACAGACAGCACCCGTAGTCAGGATCAAATCCGGGTGTCCGGCGTTGTAAGGCAGCAACTCTACCGCTGCACCACCATGCAGCCTTCTGCACCACAATCAACTGTTGTGAGTTTAAGCTGTTTGTGAACTAGTCTTGCTATAAAATACTCTGAAATTCTTGTTAGTTGCATCATATCCAAGATCATTGTAATGGCAAAACACAAAGTGCTGGAGGAACGCAGCGGGTCAGGCAGCAACCGTGAAGGGAATGAGCAGATGACATTTTGGGTCGGAACCCTTCTTCAGACCCTAAATGTTTATGCATGTTTGAGGCTCTGCCTTATTTATTTTTCTATGGCCCAATCTTTATTTAGCATGTTGATTAATTCTTAAAGATTGTGCTTTTTGTGGATGTGTGTTACATCAACAAAAGGGAAGCCCACGTCTAGATATCACCAGACTTTTGTGGAGCGCTTTCTTCACAGTAGAACTGAAAGGCAATAACCATCAGGAGCAACTAACCAGGCTTATATTCTAGCGAGAGGACTGATGGATGATCTGAGCGAGGCCTCAGAGGTAATGTAGGTGCGCACAGGAGTGAATGTTGAAAAGTTGATACCACGTACAGTTTCCCGATATATCACGGGGAATTCAGAAGTAACACCCTAATCAATAGGAGATTAGTTTAATTTGGCATCATGTTCGGCACAGACATCGTGGGCAAAGGGCTTGTTTCTGTGCCGAGCTGTTCTATGTTCTAAATTAGTGGCTAGAAGGTCAAACTTGCTCCCACAGTGAGTGGCTGAAGTGAATAGGGAGAAAGAAATAGAAGGTTACAATGGTAGACAAAAATACTGGAGAAACTCAGCGGGTGAGGCAGCATCTATGGAGCGAAGGAAGGTTTACAATGCTGGGTTTAGGTCAGGAAAGAGGAGAAGGCTCAAGTGCACCAATGTGCACCATATATTCTCTGCAATCCAATGTAAATATGAGAAAATCAGTAACAAATTCAGGAGAATCTATCTCATTGAGTAGAGTTAAGAATATGGGATGTCCTGCCATTAGGAGCAGCTGAATCCCATGGTGCAAATGCAGAGTTATTGAATGTGCCCATGCGAAGAGAAAGTTTGGCTGGTGATTATGCTTATCATCAGGTCATAAGGTCATCAGTGATTGGAGCAGAATTAGGCCATTCGAATCTACTCCGCCATTCAATCATGGCTGATCTATCTCTCCCTCCTAACCCCATTCTCCTGCCTTCGGCCCCCATTCATAGAGTATCGTCCTCGAGTCGTACAGCATGGAGACAAGCTCTTCAGCCTAACTCGTCCATGCTGACTAAGATGCCCCAAGGGAATAAAGAGATAATAGGACCGAATTAAGAGGGGTGGGAAGAAGCTTGTACGAATAGCAAGTGATGACATAGACTAGAATGTCCTGTTTCTGTGATATGAATTTGAAATAACTCTGAGTCAGTGTTTTGCATTTTGACGGAACATAGTGTTGCTTGGCAGGAAGAATCAGTGATACAGGAAGATAGCAGCTCTGGCAATGCTAAAAAGCCCCGTCATCAATTTTATAAGGTGACACTGGCAATTTTAACAGCTTTTCACTATCTTTGCGATATGCAACCCGTGGTTTCATCAACAGCAAAATGCTTGCTGTAGATCATGGGGATTAATGAAGCAAACCTAAAATAATATTGTGTCGGGAGGAACTGCAGATGCTGTTTTTTTACCAAAGGTAAACATAAAATGCTGCATTAACTTGGTGAGTCAGCAGTATCTCTGGGAAAAATGGATAGGTGACGTTTTGAGTCACGACCGTTCATCAGAATGTCTGAAGGGTCCCGACAGGAAAAGTCACCTATCCATTTTCTGCATAGATGCTGTTTGACCTGCTCAGTTGCTCCAGCACTTTGAAGTGAAGGATTGGAAATTGGTTATGTAGTCCCTTATTTAAATAGTTCTTGAATGTTCGAATGCTGAGCGAGAGTTTAACTTGTGATTATTGTCAAAATTATGATCTTCTATTGATTGTCTTTGGTTGCACGATGTTGGTTTTACACTTATGATTACCTCCAATTTATGGCTAATCACATTGATTACTATGTATTAATCTGTGTTTAATTGCATTTATGGGCCTGTTAAGCTGCAGCAAGTAAGAATCTCAATGTTCTGCTGTCAGTCACACACAATAATTGAATTATATTGTCGCTTGACTCTACCGTCTGGCAACATTTAAGTTCAAGCCGGTTTGATGCTTGACCATATTTTAATGGAAAGTAGTAACAATAATAATAATAATATCCATTTATTTAGTATTTTTATGTCTTTGGACAATTCATGGACAGGTGGATGTAAAATTTCCATGATGCTATTCAAAAGAAGGGCAGGGAAAATGTTGCTGATGTTCTGGCTTTTAACTACAGTATCTGTCAAAGTAAAACAGATGAATTAGTAATTGTCACATTGCGGTTGATGAGAACTTACAGTACACAAGTTGGCTCCTGCACTACATTGC
Source organism: Amblyraja radiata (assembly GCF_010909765.2). NCBI lineage: Eukaryota > Metazoa > Chordata > Chondrichthyes > Rajiformes > Rajidae > Amblyraja > Amblyraja radiata. The sequence continues at coordinate 40,136,880 of NC_045977.1, forward strand.
AACATTATTCTTAAGATATGCATCATTGCCTGTGTAGTGCTTTGTGATTTTCTATGATCACGAAAGACTACCAACAATTTTCCTTCCTTTCCATTTGAAGTTGTTTTTTTAATGGTAATTCTGAATATTATTTCCTTCACATTTAGCAGGTTTCCCAGCCTCGTAACCAGCCAGGAGGTGATCTGCTGACAGCCAACCTTACAGTAAAAAAAAAGATTTAAAGAATAAGTAGGAAACAAACTGCAGTAGGAACCCAGCTGGTCAGGCAGCACCTGTGGAGGGAATGGATAGATGGGGTGTGGTGCGACCCTTCAGTTTGATCAATCTGAAGAAGGGTCCCAATCTGAAACATTGTTAGATCATTTTTCCCCACCGATTCTGCCTGACCCCGGAAGACCTCCAGCACTTTGTTTTTTGCTCAAGATTCGAGTATCTCAAGTTTCTTGTGTCTCTACTTTTTAAGGATCAATTGAGAAGAAGCAAACTTACAGTATTATGGGCTAGAAAGTGACAATGATATTTTACTAACTAACCCCAACACCAATTTAATAGATGGAAGAAATTTGTAGCATAGCGGGTGATCATTTAGCCCTTCATCGCCATTCCAACCAAAATTGGATTTCAGGGACACCTCGCTCACCAGCCTCTGGTTCACAGCCACTTTGGTTCTGACTATTTCAGTACCTATCCAGTTACTTTTCCAATGAGTTGAGATTTCCTTCCATCATCACCCTTTGGATGAGTTAAATATCTTTTGTTTTGTTCTCTGCTCTGATTCTTTTTGCAATTAATTTAAATGTCATTTTTGTTACTGACTTCTCTGCTAAGGGGGAGTTCTTCTTTTTGTTTACAGTGCCTAGTCCTCATGTTATTTTATATACTCATCTCAACATTGCCTCCATTTCTTCAATTCTAAAGAAAAGAAGTCCAGCCAAGCCACTTTCTCAAGACAGCTAAAATGCTCTAGCTCCAGCAATATTCTTGTAAATCCCTGCACTTTCCTAGTGCTATCACGTCCGTATTGTAGAGTATTGAACAGAAATGTACACAGAAGTCTAACTGTGGCCCAATTAATATTTAATTTGGTTTTTGTATGGCTTTCCTCTTGCATATTATGTTTCAAGTAAAGTCAGCATTCTGTATGCCTTTTGAAAACTAGCTTATCAACTTGCAGTCCTATCTTCAGGGATTTGTGGACGTAATCTCCAAGATCCCTCTTATCGACTACACTTAATTAGTATTCTACTATTTATCATACTTTCATGCTTGCCCTCCCCAACTATATTACTTCCCACTTCTCGGGAATTAATTCAATATATCATTTTTGTGCCCACCTGTCTTCTCATGCCAGAACTATTTCCCTCAACCACAAAGCCAATGTTGGTGTACCATTGGCAAAATTATTAACTGTAGCTCTTTCATATCAATCCCAATAATTTATACACTAATAATCAAAGGACCCAATTCTGAGCAGTGAAGAATCTCATTGTATACATCTCTCTTATCACTTAAATTTCTATCAAATGATACATTCTGTATTCGGTCGCTGAACAAATTTTAAACTAGCTTTTTACTTTACCTTGATTGCTTGGGTTGTTATTTTCTGGATCATGCAGGGATATATGAATACTTTATCAAATATTTGTGTCTGATGCTTTTAATGACACTCCTTGGTAAGTAATTGTGCCACATATGATGAACTTTTCTGGTAAAGAAGGGCTTAAATGTTAGGGTTACAGGTGAAGGGTCTCGACCTGAAACGTCACTATCCATGTTTACCAGAGATGCTGCCTGACCTGCTGAGTTACTCCAGCATTTTGGAGCGTTAAATGTCAGCATTATTTTCACTAAACCAATCAGAACATAATGGTAGCTTGAAAACGCCAATGAGATTGAGCTTTATATTAGTAAACATAGCATGAATTACAAGCCATTTACAGTCCAAACTCCTTTAGTCTGAAGTAGAAACAAGGAACTGCAGATGCTTATTTAACAAAAAGCCACTAAGTCAAGTCAAGTCAAGTCAAGTTTATTCGTCACATGCACATACGAGATGTGCAGTGAAATGAAAAGTGGCAATGCTCGCGGACTTTGTGCAAAAAGACAAACAAACAAACAACCAAACAAACTATAAACACAATCATGAACACATACATATTCTTTTACATATTAAATATTGGAAGGAAAAACGTTCAGTAAAGTTAGTCCCTGGTGAGATAGGAGTTTACAGTCTGAATGGCCTCTGGGAAGAAACTCCTTCTCAACCTCTCCGTTCTCACAGCAAAGTGCTTGAGTACAGTAACTCAGCAGGTCAAGGCAGCATCTCTGGAGAACATAGATAGGTGATGTTTCAGGTCAGACTCTTCTCAGACTGGAGAAGGTTCCTGACTCGAAACGTCACCTATCCACGTACTCCAGAGTTGTTGCCAAACCTGTTGCGTTATTCCAGCATGCTGTGTCTTGTTTTCCCTTAGTCTGACACCACTCTGGACCTAAGACGGGTCGACACTTCTGACAAGGATCAATTCAAGATTTATGCATCAGGAATCAATTTTCACAGATGCCACATTCTCACTACACTGAAGGGGAATCTGCCATTTATACCATATGTCCCTAAACAACCACTGCACCATTCCCAAAGAGGCAAGACACCATATTGTGCAAATCAAAAAACAAAAATACACAGTGGACACATGATAAACTAGCTTAGACATCCACATTTGACGATAAAGAGCAAAAGGTAAAGAGGTGCCTTCAAATGGCCTCAATTGTGCCACGTTTTCCTGCAAATAATGGTCTATTTTGAGGAAAAGACCTTTACCTTTGAAGCTGTATGATAGAAAGAGGAAAGAACTCTCGGAGAGCAGGCAGCTGACCTGCAAGGAGATGTCAGTGGCATGTGGGTTGGTTTCTGGTTTCATCATTGGACTCCAAAGTCATCTCATGACCTTTATGCAAATCTGTGGTGGAGATCATCCTTGAATCGCTGACAATGATGACTAATGTCAGAAAATAACAATGTTGGTCAGATTGACCATTCTTCACCCATGAAACTCTAATACTAACATATTACATGTTTCACCCAATGTTTCCAGTATCCCTGCCACACTGGCATATGGTTGCTTTGTCTTCCTCAGTATCATCCCTCCCTTGAAGACAGGTAAGGAGAATGTATTCATATTTTTAGGCATGTTTTCTATCTCTACATTCTGGCTTCCAGATGTGTAAGTGGTAACCTGGTGTAGTTTGCATAATTCTGTTGAAGACAGATTTATCATAATAATTCCACAGTCCTCCATCTGTGTGTAACCTAATTTTACAGAAATGAAAATGAATTGACTAAAACAAACGAATTACTGGCTGCAGTGAACTGCATTTGCTTTTTTAATAAACAATATTTTTAAGGTGTGGGAACTTCTAAAAGTTCCCCACTAGAGCCTCAAATTACCACCAATTTGAGCAGCGCTGGGTAACCTAAACATTTTACAACTAACATCATTGCTTTGTCTGAATGTTATTCAATTGTTGAACACAGATAGCAAGCGGCAAAAAGCTTTTCACTGCACATTGGTACACGTGACAATAAACTAAACTAAACTTTAAAAAAACTAAAGGACAGAAACGAAGGTTAGCGAACACAATCGCATCAGACACATAGATCTCTTCCAAGACCTGCTCATTAGTGTTGTTTCAAGTCTTCGGATTTTACTTCTTTAATATGTTGCAATTGTTAGCATTTAGAGCTGCTGTTAGCATTTAGTATTCAATCCAATATTTTGCTCAAATGGATTGTCTTTAACGGATGCAGAAACGACGACTAGGTTTTCTGAATGTTTTTTATTGAACACTCGCTCCTTAGTAAACAGGTCTCTGCATACACGTCTGATCACAACGGTGGTCAACAAAACAACTGTGGCGCGAAAGCGAAACTGCGAGAAAAAGTAACCCCTCCCGAGTCACGTGACTGCGGCTTCCGAACGCCGGGCTCGATATCGGCGTGTGCCAGCAGGCGCCGCAACATGTCTTTATTTTCTAAAATTAAAAGCATAATTGTTCATTGGAGGAGGGATTAAAAGCGACTGGAGGGGCAACTTTATCCGCACAGGTGGCTATATGGTACAAGCTGCAGTACCAGAAGCTGTAGAGGTGGGTATATTTATAACGTTATAAGAACATGGAGAGGTGATGTTTCGGTTCGTGACTCTTCTGAATGTCACCGATCCATATTCTCCAGTGATGCTAACTGACTCGCTGAGTTACTCCAGCACTTTGCATTTTTTTTGCAGTTCCTTGTTTCCCTATCAATTGGCAACCCTTTGCTAAATAAACATCAGAACAATGTTGTTGCAACACTTCTTTACACATGCACCAAAGGCTTAGATTTTGGTCAACTGAACAGTTCAGTTCAGTTTATTGTCACATGTACCAAGGTATAGTTAAAGGCTCTTTGTTGCGTGCTAACCAGTCCACAGAAAAAGACAATACATGATTACAATTGATCAATTTACGTGATAAGGGAATAACGTTTAGTGCAAGGTAAAGCCAGCAAAGTCCAATCAAGGATTATCCGACAGTCTCAAAGAGGTAGATAGTAGTTTGAGCACTGCTCTCTGGTTGTGGTAGGATGATTCAGTTGCCTGATAACAGCTGGGAGGAATCTGGAGGTGTGCATTTTCACACTTCTATACCTTTTGCCTGATGGGAGAGAGGAGAAGAGGGAGTGGCCGGGGTGCGACTCGTCCTTGATTATGCTGCTGGCCTTGCCCATGCAGCGTGAGGTATAAATGGAATCAATAGAAGAGAGGTTGGTTTGTGTGATGGTCTGGGACTGCGTCCACAATTCGCTGCAATTTTTTGTGGTCTTGGATGGAGCTATTCCCAAACCAAGCTGTGATGCATCCTGATATAATGCTTTCTGTGGTGCATCTGTAGAAGTTGGTGAGAGGTGCAGGGGACATGCCAAACTTCCTGAGCCTTCTAAGGAAGTAGAGGGTTCACTTCCATTAAAACTTGAGGGGAAAGAGGGAGAGCAGCAGTTAAGACGGAAGAAAAATGATGACGCGCCACTCAGCGGAACATTTTAGATAACATGATAGATTTAATACGTTAATGCCTACGGAAATAGCATATTGGAATGATAGTTGAAGTGTGCAATACAAAGAGATATTTTGTAAAAGTAGGAAATAGAAGTTGAAGTGTTACTGTAAATCACTTGGTACTGCAACAGATTCATAGGAGAATATCAAAGAGTCGTGATCATGAATGTATTCCACAATCTAAAGCAGTGAAGACAGGAAGGAACTGATGCAAGATTCTTCTGATGTCATTCAAGAAATTATAACTTTCTCAAGTAATAATAATAATAATAATAATAATACATTTTATTTTTGGGCGCCTTTCAGAAATCTCAAGGACACCTTACAGAGATTAACAAGAATAATAAAACATATAATCGGAATAAAATAAATAATAAAGACATCACAGAAACACAAATTAAAAACAGAATTCAATCCAAAGACAACAAAAATCAAAAACACAATGTGAAGTAGTAGATACGGTGCTAATTATAGGAACGTCCCATCGTCTCTCCCCTCCTCCTACAAACCACCCCCCCCCCTTTCCCCCCGACCCCCTGCCCTGTGCCCCACCTGGACACACCTATTTGTTGCCCCTCCCCTTCCACCTACATTTCTTCCTCTAGCTTCCCAATTTGCAACTCTTCAATCCTGTCGTCTAATATCTTCTGTCTTTTCATCTCTGGCCTTTATCCACAATCTACCCACCAAAACCCTCCTCTCATCTGTATCAACCTATTATCTGCCAGGCATGCCCAGCCCATCCTTTTTTCCCACCGTTCTTTGCCCCCCCCCCCCCCAAAAGGGTCCTGACCCTGACCTTTTTTCACCTATCCATGTTCTCCAGAGATGCTGCCTGAACCATTGAGTTCCTCCAGCACATTGTGTCTTTTTTTAATCGGAACATCAAAGTGGCTAAAAAAGTTTGCAAAGTTTAAATCTGTAAATAATGTAAATACCTGAATCATTCTTCTCAGAAGTTAGTGTCTGTCGATTTCTTAAAAGAAGGTTGACCATGGGAAAGTTGACTGAATTTATTTCATAATTTAAATGGAGACCTGGATGGAGGTTCGAGTCATTGTGGACAGTGAATTTTGGTAAAGTGTTTGACCAGCTCTGATACGCAAGCCAGTTAAATAGGTAAATGTCCAAGTTATCAAATGTAAATGCAACTGCAGATGCTGGTTTACAACAAAAAGAAGAGACATAGTGCTGGAGTAACAGCGAGTCAGGCAGCATTTCTAGAGAACATGGATAGGTGTTTCGGGTCGGGATCCATCTTCAGGCTGATGTTGTGGGGGGGGGGGGGGGGGAGAAAGCTGAAAGATTGGAGAGGCAGGGCAAAGCTTGGCTAGTGACAGGTCTGAAGAAGGGTCTCGACCTGAAAACATCACCTATTCCTTCGCTCCATGGATGCTACCTCACCCGCAGAGTTTCTCCAGCATTTTTGTCTACCTTCAATTTTTCTAGCATCTGCAGTTCTTTCTTAAACACGACAGGTGATACTGGCGAGGGGTCTTTGATAGGAAATGGTTGGCCAAAGGATGTTTCCACTAGTGGGAGAGTCTAGAACTAGAGGTCATAGCCTCAGAATTAAAGGACGTTCTTTTAGGAAGATGAGGAGAAATTTATTTTGTCAGAGGGTGGTGAATCTGTGGAATTCTTGGCCGCAGAAGGCTGGAGAGGCCAAATACGTGGGGAGAATTTATAATTAACCATAAGGAAATGGCAGAGGAAGTAACCTGTGATTCTGTTTATCGTCATGGAGCAAGTCAGCAAGAAATATTCATGAACCAAGGGTCCAGCAAGAATGAGGAACTAAGTGAAATAACTATTCATAAAGAAAGCATTAGAGAAGTTGAGGAGACTAAAATCTAATGATTCACATTGCAGTGTTTTGAAAGAGGTGGCTTTTGAGATTGTGAACAATTTTGGGCCCCATATCTAAGGAAGGATGTGCTGGCTCTGGAGAGGATCCAGAGGAGGTTTACAAGAATAATCCCAGGAATGAGTAGGTTAACCTATGATGAGCGTTTGTTGGCACTGGGCCTATACTCGCTGGAGTTTAGAAGAATGAGGGGGGACCTCGTTGAAACATACAGAATAGTGAAAGGCTTAAATAGAGTGGATGAGAGAGGATGTTTCCACTCGTGGGAGACTCTAGGACCAGAGGTCATAGCCTCAGAATTAAAGGACGTTCTTTTTGGAAGGAGATGAGGAGAAATTTCTTTAGTCAGAGGGTGGTGAATCTGTGGAATTCTTGGCCACAAAAGGCTGTAGAGGCCAAGTCAGTGAATATTTTTAAGGCAGAGATAGATAGATTCTTGATTAGTACGGGTGTCAAAGGTTATGGGGAGATGGCAGGGAAATGAGGTTAGGAGGGAGAGATAGATCAGCCATGATTGAATGGTGGAGTAGACTTGATGGGCGGAACGGCCAAATTCTACTCCTATTCCCTATGACCTTATGACAAGGGCCAAAGATGAAAAGACAAAAGCTGTGAGATAAGGATAGGGGAAATTATTCAAAGTTAGCTTTATGATGGGAAGCAAAAACAAAAGCTTATAATTGTCTGTTGGAGCTGACTGCAAGCCTGTTACAAGTGAGATTTCACAGAGTTCAGTTATTGGTTCTGTTCTTTATGTAATATCTAAAAAATATAGACTTTAATACAGGGGGTATAATAAAGTCTGGAAATGGTATTAAAAATGTCCATGTGATTGTCAACGAGAATGAAAGATAATAGATGGTCAGTAAGTTGAGCCAAAAAGTGGGGAGTGGAATTTAATTCTAAGAAAGGTAAGATATTGCATGGGGAAGGCGCAACAAGGCAGGAACTATACAATAATTAGGTGGTGTGGAGAAGCAAAGGAACCTTAGAGTGCACTTTCACAGATAAAAGGTAGGAGGACAAATCAATAGAATGATTCTTTCTTTTATTACCTGATGTAGAGAAAGTAAGTATCGGGAGAGTGTAATAGAACTCCAACCAACGCTCACTAAACCACAGCTTGGGAACTGCCCAAATGCTCTGGACACAAGATTACAGGAAAGATGTTCCTGCGCTGGAAACGCCACCTAGAAGATTTATGAGGACGTTGCCAGGACTAGAAAATAATCATTATGATGAAAGATTGGATAAGCCAAGGTTGTTTTCTTTGGACATAGATATGGTAGGGTGAATAAGAAAGATTTATTTTGTTATACATAGAGGTCAAAAAAGGGGCACAGAGTTAAAGTAATAGGTGGGAGGATTGGAGGGGGAATAAGAAAGTTTTTCACCAGAGTCTGGAACTCATTGCCTAAAATGGTGGTCGAGGCAAAATCCCACATCAATCTTAAACAGCACAGACGCATCCTTGAAGAGCCATGACATGTAATTCTGTGGGCTAGAAAATGGAATGAGGCTTTGTAGTCCATTTGTGATAATTAGAGCAGGATGGGATAATGACTTCCAATGTTTCATAAACTTTCTATGATTCTACTGTATGTAAGTCCGTGATGTACAAGGGCCATATGCTCAGAGCATTGGAGTGAATGGAATAATCAAGGTGCAAATGTTTTAGCAGATCTCCTTGTTCTTACTATTTCATTATATTCTGATGTACCAGAATAATAAAATCTCACATGTACATTAAGTCCAGGCAACCATTGCTGATGTCTGCCATTAAGAAAAAGGGTGTCTTTTTCGTAAGTGTGCAGGTTGACATTCGTAAGAAAGATTGTCTCTTCGAGACTCATTGTCTTATTGAACGAAATGACTGCACGTGTCTCCTTCATCCTTGGTGTATCTGTGCTGCCTGACATCTTCAGCTGACTATGCTCCAAAAGATGGATCATTGCTCAAGGGGTTCCAAGTATTTTGATACTTGTGCTGACTCCTATTCCAGTTGAACTTCACCGCAACAACAGCCATGGTGCAACAAGAGTATAATGAGGATTGAAAGTATAATGAATAGAAGAATGAGAATAATGAGGATTTCCATCAGATTCTTAAAATGAGACTGAAGATGGGTCCTGACCAAAATGTCGCCTATCCATATTCTTCAGGGATGCTGTCTGACCCGCTGAGTTACTCCAGTACTCTCTGCTGTCCTCAACCAACTGGGGGGAGGGGGGTATACAGTAGTGCAAACCAAACTGGTAGCGAGTCTTCACTGTAGTTTCTTGCAACTTGCAAAATTCGGCCAACGGAAGTCAACAGGCTGTGTCTGCGGATGATGAGCCAGAATACCCTGAGGAACAGGTAACACATCTAGATGTCCAGCAGAAGCAGAGGAAAAGAGTGAAGGCGTCCAAAGAGATGTTTCCATGGAACCTTGTACATTGAGTCATGATGCTGAATGCAGAAAGGGAGCAATGGGCTGGATGTGCAATGAAAAATCTCCCCTGTAGTTTAGTTTAGTTTAGAGATACAGCGTGGGAACAGGCCCTTTGGCCCACTGGGTCCGCGCCGACCAGTGATCCCCGCACATTAACACTATCCTACACCCACTAGGGACAACTTACATATATACCAAGCCAATTTACCTACAAACTTGTACGTCTTTGGAGTGTGGGAGGAAACCGAAGATCTCGGAGAAAACCCACGCAGGTCACGGGGAGAATGTACAAACGCCGTACGGACAAGCACCCGTAGTCAGGATCGAACCCGGGTCTCTGGTGCTGCATTCGCTGTAAGGCAGTAACTCTACTGCTGCGCCACTGTGCCTGCCCTGATACAATTGCCAGGAAGATTTCCACAATCATGGTCTCCCTGCAAAACAGATGACTTTCTCTATCCTCCATTCATTAATAATCAGTTGACTCAAATATTTCTAGAAGTACACCAATAAATGAATCGCTGTGTGTACCACCTACTGTAAGTGTCTTTACTAGAGATATGCATCTACGTATATGTTGCAATAAGATCACTTCTCATTCTCCTGAGCTCCAATAGGCTCCACCTGTTCAATAGTCCCTCAAGAAACAACCCCATCATCCCAGGGCAGTAAACTTTCTCTCAAATGTTCTATAAAAACTAAAATATATTCAACTGCTGAAACAGTGGATAATCCATCCTAACCCTGTTACTGCACAATTTTTCCATGTCACCCGTCAATGACTGACTGGTTAATGATTTCCAACCTTCTCTATTTTGTCATTTCATTGTAAATCGTGAAAGCCATACACAATGCGTTCCATTGAAAAACATTACTTGTGAAAAGATATTACCGCTGCATTAAATACCTTCCCTGAAACTCAAGGTTATCACATTTCCAATTTATTTGAAGCATGTTACGTGATAGCTTGCAACTGCGTGAAACAAAAAAACACTGGATTTCACAGTGAATGTAGGTTGGAATGTCCCATGGGGGAAGGAGATGGCACAGGCATTGAGTATCAACTTTCTTACCCTAAGAAGATTAACAACATCTTAGCGTACTTCTGACAACATCAGTGGGAAAGGCAATTGCTTTATATCCTTCATTCCTCACTATGCCACTCACTACAATGCCATCATTTTAACAGCAATTGGACCCTACACTCTGATCAATAGGAGTGCTCATGTTCTGAACAATGCACACTGTTATTCAGTTTGCAAACGGTGATTACAAGCTCAACCGAAATCCATGTTCTTTAACAGAACAATAATCTGCTATTTCTCACACAAGGTCTTCCTGACTATATGGCTTATTCTTTCAACTCCAAGCCTTCATTGTGTGGGACCATCAAATGGGACTAACTCAGATGGGTCATCTTGGTTGGCATGAACATGTTGAGCTGAAGGGCCTGTTCTATGCTGTGTAACTCTATGACTCTAACATTCAGTCTACCAGTATGTCTTTAGTCCATTTTCTGAGGAAATTGGTCCTCAGTATCTGTTGAAAGCAGGGCAAGGAAAGGCATGTTTTCATCTTTGGATCCATTGTGATCAAGCAGCCCATTATACTTCTTGGAAAGCAGATCTGCCATGCAAGACGGTGAGGATGGCCAAGTAGTAGAAGAGCTAAATAATTGGACATCCCGACTCAACACATGCAAAACTTATTTGGTTCCATATTTTGCTTCCTGGCTGATGCTTTTACCATCAATTCTCAACTTCCATGCAGATCCAGTACATCGACGATTCAAAGATTGAGAAAGATGAATATAAGGAGGAAAGAAAAGAGAAATGGTGGAAATAATATCAAGATGTAAGGCAATGAAGAGGATTATGATGGTCTGCAATACCATCTGAAGATACAATGTTCTTCCGCTTCGTTGTCCAACAATTCACCCGTTGCTTCATTTGCTCCACATCCCAGATGCTTTCTTCTGAGAGCAGTTGCTCTCAGTGGAGGTTTGCCACTTTTGAATTAAATATAGTGAAGGTCACAGAATATTGCAGAATACTGGGATTCAAACTCCAGTGATGGGCGCTTTTTTAACAAGAATGAAAATGCCAAGTACATTATATCAACTTGCTGTGCGCAACTTTGTTGCTGCATTTCCCAATAGGACTACAGGGAGTAGACTTTGAAGGTACTTCACAGACTGTAAAGTGCTCAGATGTGTCCTGGGATGTGTAAGGTACTGTCAAAGTGCATGTCCTTGTTTTAATAGCTTGACTGAATAAATGCATTAAATTGTACTTAGTAGAGTGCCAAATTTCTGGAAGTGAGACATTCTTAAACCATTCACTAATACCTTGAGCACTTATCTTACAAGGATGCAATTTAGTGTGCAAAAGTAAGTAATATTTTTGAAAGAGCTTTGCAATAAATTAATGCAATAAATAATTACTATAAGATTGAATTGAAGTTGGCGAGGAGATATCCAATTAAATGGTTTTCATCCCAGACTGATTCCTGGGATGTCAGGACTTTCATATGAAGAAAGACTGGATAGACTCGGCTTGTACTCGCTAGAATTTAGAAGATTGAGGGGGGATCTTATAGAAACTTACAAAATTCTTAAGGGGTTGGACAGGCTAGATGCAAGAAGATTGTTCCCGATGTTGGGGAAGTCCAGGACAAGGGGTCACAGCTTAAGGATAGAGGGGAAATCCTTTAGGACCAAGATGAGAAAAACATTTTTCACACAGAGAGTGGTGAATCTGTGGAATTCTCTGCCACAGAAGGTAGTTGAGGCCAGTTCATTGGCTATATTTAAGAGGGAGTTAGATGTGGCCCTTGTGGCTAAAGGGATCAGGGGGTATGGAGAGAAGGCAGGTACAGGATACTGAGTTGGATGATCAGCCATGATCATATTGAATGGCGGTGCAGGCTTGAAGAGTCGAATGGCCTACTCCTGCACCTATTTTTCTATGTTTCTATGTTTCTAATAACAATAACATTTTTGGGGGGCCTCAAGGGAAACTATTTCCTTAGCCTCTGTGGTTCAGTTTTTAGCACCAACATTCACAATTTAAGAAGGAAGTGGAAGTTTACCAACATTTATTTGAGGATCTGCTTCAGTGAACTGAAACTGAAAATGGCATTTGCAGCGACAAGATTTGTGTATTTTTGTATCTCTTCTAATCTCAGAATACCTTAGTTTTAAAAGATAGGGAATCACACTTGTTGGAGTGCCAAGTGTGAGACTTTGTCAAACATCTTCTGTTGAATTTAACTCTATTTGGACAGTTTTAGCATGATGCGATTTGACAAGGGGCAAAAAGATTCATGGCTCCACATTATAATCACCAGTTCATTTTTGAGTTAATGCTATCCTTATGGGCCTGTCGGAGGGGAGCGCTCCGTTCGCTGGACCGCGGCAGCCTGATGCCGCGGTTTGCAGAGCTCCAGCTGACGGCGTCCTGGGATCCCTCGTTGGGGACCCGGGAGGAGAAGAGCTCCGAATTTTTGTTTTTGTTTATTTTATTAGAAGTTAGTACAATACAAAACAATACAGTGGGACCTAATTTTAGGTGCCAACTATGTCATAATGTAATTGTACATTCTATGTACAACCTCTAGTTTTATGTTTTTGAAAAGGAAATAAGAAAGGCAAGAAGAAGAAAAAAAAAAAAAAATTGGAGAAGAGAAAAAGAGGGAAAATAGATAGTAGAAAATAGAAAAACGTGAAGTGTGTGTATAAGAAAAGAAGAAGTGGAAAATAGAAATAGGAGAAAAAGACCCTTAAAAGAGAAATTTTCAAATCTTTATTCGGAGATGTAAATCTATCCACGACCTCCGAATTTTTGTGTACATTTTTATTGTGTAGTCTTTGTTCCTTTTTTATTCTACCACTGCTGGCAAATTCATTTCACTTGCACTTTATGTGCAAGTGATGAATAAAACTTAACTTGACTTGACTTGACACCTACGACAACCTACGACGACACCTATGATAATCTACATCCACCCGTGACAAGCTACGATCCTGTCGGCGTCAACTGAAGCCAAATTACGTCATTTTAACCTGGAAAAGAATGGAATCATCAATTTTTCCTGTAAAATGGGTGCTGTTGATGCCTTCCCACTCAGGTCATGGCTGATGAAGCAGAACCCTCACAGGCAGATGTCAAGGGAGCAGAGCATATTCAACTACAGACTGAACAGGGCTAGGAGGGTTGTGAAAAACACCTTCGGCATCCTTGCCAGCAGATTCAGATGCTTGCTGACTACGATGGAGCAGGAGCCCAAGAATGTGGAGACCATTGTCTACGCAGCATGTGTCCTCCACAAGCTGATCTGTACCAGAAGTTCTGCAGCAGCCACGGTGGAGGGTGACCGAGTGGACAACCAGGCAGGCAACATAACACCAGGCTCATGGAGAACTGGAGGACAGGCTGCACCTATGGTGGCACTGGAGAGATTGCCAGGAAACACCGGCAAAAGGTGAGCCAAGGACCACAGAGACCATCTCTGCACTTACTACAACTCTGGACTAGGTAGTGTACCATGGCAGAACGACATGATCTGAAGACCAGCAGCAAACACCCCACACTCCGGGAAGAGAGCCTGCAGCAGACCACAAGAAAAGTCCCTTTTCAAGGCCACCCACATCCTCCCAAAATACTTTAATTTTAAATGCAGTACAATGCTTGCGCTTGTGTTTTTTTTTAAATCAAAATATATGAAAAGAATGTGCTGTTCAATGCGGTGCGATGCTTGTGTTTGCTGTATTGATCAAAATATATGAAATTTAAATATTTGAAAGTGATGCCATGAGACACTACTTTGAAAAATCCAATCCAATCCAATCCAACTTTATTTGTTAAGCACTTTAAAACAACCAATGTTGACCAAAGTACTGTACAGAAGAATAAACTAGACATCATAAACAGACAACATAACAGCAAAGTGCTTTACATAAATTAAATAATAAGTTCCATTACAAACCATAGAAAAAGGTTAAAAGAAATGAATAAAATGGACACAACACATTTTAGAGTTCAACACATTTTAGAGTTCAACACAAACGTCCCCCCACAGCAGAATCAAAACTTTCCACTGTGGGGAAAGGCACCAGAAAGTTAAGTCCTCTTCCTCTGTGAAACACCCGAGGTCGGGGCCCATTTGTGGCCTTGCAGCCAGTCCGATGATTCTCAGGGCCCTCTTGCCGTGAAGATGGAACTTCGGCGTTGGGTGAAACATTCCTCAGCGGCTTGGAGAAGTCTGGAGCGGCTGCCTCCTCCCTGGGGACCGGGGCACTCGTAGTCCTCAGGCCACGCCGGTTGTAGCTCCGACCCCGGCAAACTCGAAACCTGGCTCTGCGGCGCTCCAAATCCAGCGCCGCCAGCGGCCGGACGCCCGCAGCCCCAGCTCCGCGATGTTGGGATCGACAGCCACAGCGTTCCGGAGCTCACCGCACGGCGACCCGGTAAGGCATCGCCCGCTCCCCATTGGCATCCCAGCGCTGCACCACCGCCGCCGAAGCTGTAGTCCCAGCCGGTCCCGACAGGAAACGCCGCTCCATTCTCGATGGTAGGCCGCGAGGACGAGGTGAAGAAGCAGCTTGGAGGAATGCTACCTCTCCGACCAGGTAGGTGACTAAGAAATAAAGTTTCCCCCTTCCCCACCCCCCACATAGAAGACCTCCACTAACATTTTTTAACAGGACTTAAAATAAAATAAGATAAAAAAGGAGTAGAGACGGACTGCGGGCAGGCAGCCATACATAGACGGCGCCCACTCCCGCACATCCGCCCATACGTATAAACAATAATATCTTCATACATCAATTTGCCATCAAAATGGCAAGCATTTCCTTTATTGATATTGAAACATACAAAAGTTTTAACAACAAAAAAATGTTGTTCAGAACTTGCAACAGTGGGTACAAAAATATTATAACCACATAAAAATTGAAATGATCAACAATAAATCTGTAAAGAATCATCACTTTAACAGACGTTAGATTTATTATTAGATTATAAAGAGCATACAACAGTGCTTAAAAAAGTCTTATAATCTTCTTGGAGCCAGGTTGCACTATCCGATGTCCCCGAAACAAAATGCACGATGTCCATGCACTATATACGCCTGACCACGTGGAGCTGTAGACTTGGGTTTTTCCAATGCGCCAATGAAATTCACCGGTCGGCACCGGCGAGAACCTACGTCACCTGGTGAAAACCTACGTTAACCTGGCGACAACCTACCATAGCACCTACGTCAGGAGATGTCAAGATACACTCATATGCGTCAAACCCACTGTCGCCGAAAAATGTTCAACATGTTGAAAATTTTGAGGCGACCAGAAAGACGCTACTACTCTTTGCACGACTGAGGAGACTACTCACGGCCATACAGGCGACACTCCGGCGACCACTGGTGAACATGTGGCGACAGCTAAGTCGCCTGTAGTCGCCTAAAAAAATCGCCTAAGTGGGACAGGCCCATTAGTCTTTCCAACAGAAATGGGTGAACCAATTCATCAAATAGCCTCAGACGATGTCTGCACAATATCTGCTCTGGCTGATCATGCTCTGAGCAGTATTTTATAGCACCAACCATGGCAAATGTCTGGAGTCTAAGTGTGAGTGGATGGTGAGAACGTGATTTCCTGTACACTCAGGGTAGCATGTAGGACACAGCTTCACATGTCACTAAAGAAATGAACTATCCTTTAAGTAGGTATGTTGCAAAGCGTACCTGAAGCGTCGTTGAAGATCTGCTGCTGAGGCTGTGCGCGATTTTGGCGCCGTTTAGAGGGGGCGGGTTTAAAACGCGATTTTCTCTAAGCTGTTCCAATCGAAAATGTTCAGCCTAGTTAATTATTAACGAAAAATCGCTGGAAGACCCCGTCGCAAAAGCTATTATTAGGTTTAAAGGCCTTGAATAATAGTTATAGTAGTTTAAAAATCAATCTTTAAACCCGCGACCGTCAGCAACCGCAGAGTCTCATAAAGCAGATAACAGAAGTTAGGTTGTATATTTTTACATTAAAAAGGGCTTCTAAAGATCCCTTTATACAAATTTTAATATTGCGAGTAGCTCAATTTGGGCCCATTATATCGCGCAGTATTTTTCTGGGCATTTGGGGCACAAATCTACCGCAATGTGAACGTTCTAAACCAGCGCGTTCCACAGGGACCCACTGGAAAGCTGATTTAAATGGGCATTTATTTACAGCAATTAAACACTAAATTCCTTCCATTTGGCCTATAAATTAATGTAAATGAGATTTTAAAATCATGTTTTATTGTGAATTATTTGTGAATATTATTTGGACATTTAGGCTATTTTAAAATGTTAATCATTTATTAAGAAATGGATAGATGTTTAGATCTAGTAATTGAAGTCTGAAATTAGCTACAATTAGGTAACTAACTAATTATATGCTTTAATTTCAGGTCATCCAAGTAAGATTATTTTATATTTGTTTCAGAATGCTTCAATCTATGATAACTGAAAATTTCATTCAGTTCTCTTAATTTTTAAGAAAGTTATGGGCTTTTGACTGTTCACGATCACAGCTTTTTTGTTATGTCCATAGAAAATCAATAGGGAACAAGATGCTCATTTCCCAGTATGAAAATGGCCATAACTTTTTAAATACTTGAGATATGAAAGTGAATTAGGTGTCAAATTAAACTTATTTTTATGCTTTATCTGATGGGATAAATTACAGACTTGATTTTTAAAATCTCAAAATTTTGTAACATTGCTACTTTAAGCCTTTCTCACTGAGGATAGATCTATTCTTCACAGATTGATTAATCCATGATTGAATGTGAAGAATATTTTGCTCACTTTCAATTCCTGTGTGGATAAGGCAGCCTTATAAACACAGGCCCACACGGTGACAGACTCTTTGGCCAGAACCTACCCAATGATGGATTGGATTGGAAGATTCTAATTCTCTTCTACACAGAACTGTCCGATGAGTTGTTCATCAGCTAGTTTTTTTTAAACCTTCTTCATTGTCTGAATGGACTGATTATCTTCTCCATTCAAGAAAATCTCCCTCTTGCACGACCATTGGCCCTCTTTCCAATTGTTTTTGGACAAATTTCTTGTTTTGTGCAGTCTTTTTTCTTTTCAGTCTTCTATAATTTGTATATAATATATGCAAAATGTATGTTTTATGCGATGTCTGAATGCTGGTACTAGCAAGTTTCCATTGTGCAAAAAATCAAACCAAAGTGCCGGAGAACTGACCTCCATTTTTGCTCAAGATAGCTGCAGTTTCTTGTGCCTCCAAGATTCTCATTGTTGCTCTACCTCGCCGTACTTGACAATAAACTCGACTTGACTTGAGGCATGTATTTCAATGCACCTGCTTCCAAGCAGATGAGTACCACGCTTATCCCTGCTCTATTATACCAGGCGATTGAATTTTCATTCCTCCTCTCCTCCACAAGTTTCTAAATATTATTGCAAAGCAAAACTCAAAGGCACTGTAGAAGCAATTGGCTGTACGAGCAATCCACAGAAGAATGTGTCAAATCTAAAAAGACCTGTTGGAACTAGCAAAAAAAAAGCTTTTAACAAAATGCAAACTGCTGGTTATTTTAATTTTGAAAAATAAAAGAGAATGTAAAAAAAGTAATAACAAAGATTGAAGAACAGATGTAATATTTCAAAAAGTAACCCTTGTGTCTCCAAAGATTCCAGCGAATACTGCATAATTTTCTCAAAACTATGCAAGGCTGAATGCAACTATTATCAGTAAACATCGACGAATGGCCATTTCTCCCGACACTTGCAGATTGATAAGACAATCTTTCCATGATAGATAATTGGAATCATTAATAAACAGACAGTCAGACAGACTTCTTAAAAGTGAAACAGACAGTTTTACAGTTGTATCTTTTAAAATAATTCTCATGCCTGTAATGTAACTGTCAAATAAAAACAATGACATAAAGCAAGTTAGATTTATTTGGTTTGCGTATCTTTTTCTTGTAGTTTTATTTGTAATTCTAAAAAACTATTGTCAATGACAATGTCAGTCAACACCTCTTTAATTTAAATTGATAAATATCAGAATAAATTCCTAAAATTAAAATTCAATTTTACTTGTAGAAATAATTAATAAAATAAAAATCACATTCTCCTAAACCATAACATATTATAATCCTTCAACTTTACTTGATAATTGGCTACATGTATTGAAAAAATACCATTCTTCCCTTTTCACTACATGTGAATATGATTGATCCTCATCAAATTTTGTTCTATGAATTTGCTCACTTTTATAGTGCTTTTATTGTTATTTCCAACATAATTTACGACCATTTAAATAAAATATATTTTCCTCTTTGCATTGTTAACACATCTCTACCACTCCCTGAAGGACAATATTGTAGAACTTCATTCAGTAGAAAATGGGAATATTTTGCTAAGGATTTAAAGTTAAGTAGAATCCTCTATATTGTTTATGTCTTAACTCACTGCTGGAACATGATGGTGATGGTGATGGATAAACACGGGATGGTAATTATAAATTTGCAACAATTTGGAACATGGTTAATCCAGGTGCTATTATCACCAAAATGTTCCCATTTTCTATCTGATGGAAATTTACTGAATCATTATAGTCATAGCAGGTGGCTCAGCTAACCATGTCCATGTGGACATTCATGTGAGCGCCTCTACTAATCCCTTTTACCAGCATTTAGACAACAATCTTCTGTACCATGGATATTCGAGTTACTCCTTAGTTTAGTTTAGAGAGACAGCATGGAAACAGGACCTTTGGCCAACCGGGTCTGTGTTGACCAGCGATCCTCGAACACTAACACTATCCTACACACACCAGGGACAATTTAATATTTTACCAAACCAATTAACCTATAAACCTGAACGTCTTTGGAGTGTGGGAGGAAACCAGAGATCCTGGGTCACGTCCAAACTCCGTACAGACAGCAACTGTAGTCAGGATTGAACTCAGGTCTTTGGCGCTGTAAGGCAGCAACTCTACCGCTGCGCCACCTTTATTGTGTACATGCTTCGACTATCAGTCTTCTGGGCCTCGCATTCCAATTTCCAACCACCCACTGGTTAACAAGATTCTTCCGACAGATTCCCTCCTGCTCTTACCCCTTTATTCTATGTCTCTGTCTTCTGGTTCTCCTCTGCTATGGTGTGCAATGTGTTATGAATCCAAACGTAACACAAGGTGAAATGGTTCAATAAAGGAAAAACCTGTGGCACAAAGTTAATTATTAACTTTTTTGTTTCTTTGATATATACTGTAGTAGCAGTCCATAACATCTGTGCAAGAACTCAGTTTGCCTGCCCCGTCACAAGCTGTGTTGTGAGATGCTGGAATTTATTTCCTGGTTCATCATTCACATTTGAAGAACAGGTAAACCTTGACTTTGAGTGGTCAGACACAAAGAATAACTGGATTTCCAGGTGGACATTATTCTAGATTTAAAAGCAGATGATTATAGAAACGTCTTGAAAGTTTAGGGGCAATAGTCAAACGTTGTGTCCTGCAACAATATGGTGTCAAAGTAACCTGTATTGTGTGAGAAAGGGCATGACTTTGGGTTCCAACCCCAAACATCACCTACCCATGTTCTCCAAGGATGCCGACTTACCTCCTAAGTTACTTCAACACGCTGTATCTTCCTTTGGTATAAACCAGCATCTGCAGTTCCTTGTTATTACATCATTCATTCATTCATCATCGTTGAAAACATTAGCGACGCAGTGGTGCTGGTTTCCAACGGGAACGGTGACGGACCCACCACACATCTCTATCCTCCAGTTCCTGCGGACTTCCGCCACTGGAACTATAGGATTTTGGTGTGTGTGTGCTTTATCATCGTCCTATGTACGACAGTGATCGCAACTTCTACTGAAGTGTGGATGGCCGTTGGCTCACCAGAAGCTCATCCGCCCTTTGACAAGTCTTGTTTTTGGTCCTGCTGGGGGTCCACAGCCCCCTCCTCATCTGGCAAACCAGGTGGGGGAGACGGTTTAGTCGCCGTGGAGCAGGTAGTGCAGGATTACATGGTACCCGTGGCGGGGGGGAACTCCCCCCAACCTGACCCTATTTCAGCATGACTTTAAATGTTGCTTTCGATGTCTGATTATTATTTATATCAAATGTTTGTGCACAGGAATAAATAATTGTAATAAAGCGAGGAACTGCAGCTGTTGGAATATTACATAGTACACAAAGTACTGGAGTAACTAAGCAGGTCAGACAGCATCTGTGGAGGACATGGATAGGCGACGTTTCGGGTCGGGACCCTTCTTCAGACAGCTTGTAATAGTGGGGAGTAAGGTGGGAGCGGGACAAATGTGACAAGTGACAATGGATACACGTGAGGGGGTTGGATTGGCTGGTGTCAACCATGATAACATAACTTTGAGAGCAACTGTAATAAACGCCACTAAATATCAAAGGTAATAGATTAATGCGAACATAATTTCCGAAATATTTGATGGCATGTTCCTCCCTGATCACCTTGCTTAAAAACGGAGAAAAATAACAAGGTGAAACATCTCATTTGTTTTATGTTCAGATCCCTTCTTGATCCAAGCCCAATTGAATAACCTTCACCATACCTTCTCTAGATTAGTCTGCCTGTTCCAAATATTTCTAATGAACATTAATTTAAATCCACATTTCCCACAGGTAAAATGAATTGATAAAATAACTTTAAACTATAAACAGCTTATTTTTCAGAAATTTTGACAAAATCCCAATTAATTTTACATTTTCTTGGAGGCAATCAAAAGTGCCCAGACAGATCTATTTCCAAGCTCTCCTAGTTTATGGATACATACAGTAATTCGTGGTGAGATAAGTTAAGGGAAACTTCAGTGCAAAAGAGGAAGCCAGCAGGAAGTAAAAGAGCTGGTATGAATCGATTTATCAAAGAGTGTTCTCTTGATAGATTTTCTTTTTCAATTGCATCAATCGGAGCATCTTGGACAATACAGCTCACCCCCTCCATGACACACTGGTCAACCTGAGGAGCACCTTCAGCAACAGACTGGTTCCACCAAGATGCAGCACAGAACACCACAGGAGATCCACTTTCCCTGTGGCTATCAAACTGTACAACTCCTCCCCCTTTTGACTCCATTTGTAGTTGTGTGTCTAGTTGCTTTATTTTCATATGGCTGTATGGTAATTCACACATCTATGTACCTTAATTGGTGCATGTGACAAAAGACCTTTGAAACCTTTGAAATGATTAAAACTATGATGGGGCCAGCTGTTAAAAAGGTTTGTCTGGAGGGTGTATAATTAATAGAATCCAACTTACTAATCAACCTGAACCATTATTTCTATTTCCGCTTCCACAGAGACTGTCTGCCTAATTATGATATGGTTCTGTGTTTGTTCCATCATTTAGAATGGACAATTTGCACTCCTACAAACTTATCTGGAGCAAGACTGTGAGCAGCATTTCACTGGTTGAAAATCTCTTTAGGTTCATCCTAACTTACGGAAAATTACAATGGACATGTTTTATGGTATTCCAAAATGTCACCTGTTGACGTCATAGGTTGAGAAGCCGACAAGAAATTATTTCATGGCCTGTCTTACTTGGAAATGTTAATTGTAAGTGTCTCAAGGGAATTACAAATGTTTAGCACAGTCCATGAGAGTTATAAGGAAAAACCTCTAGGAAACAGGGTGGTAACAAGTCTCCAGCATTTTGGTTTATCTAGGAAACAGGGACTCTGCAACCTGTTATTTTGGTATTTTCTGATTTTATACAAAGGTTTCAAAGTTTCAAAGTTCATCTATTTGTCACAAATACCAATTAATCTACAGTGATATGTGAATTGCCATGCAGCCATACGGAAAAAAGACAACAAGACACACTACAACAAGACAACAATTCAACTACACTGAAGTTAACATAGGTATTGGGACGAGAAAGGAATGGAGGGTTATGGTCTGAGTGCAGGTAGATGGGACTAGGGGAGAATACGGGTTCGGCACGGACTAGAAGGGCAGAGATGGCCTGTTTCCATGCTGTAATTGTTATATGGTTATATATGGTTAACATAAACATCCACCACTGCGGATTCCTCACATTCCTCATTGTGATGGAAGGCAAAAAAGTCCAATGTTACGAGTTCATCTATTAAGAAATTAGAGATTAAGATGACACATGTTCCCCCCCAGGATAATCTGCGCACACCAACAATTACAAGAAGTTAATATCAAGAATAGAGTTGGAGAACGGAAACAAAACTAAAATTAAACAAATGTCATGCTCAACGGGGGCTGTGAAGGATCACTGAGTGAACATTTGCATTTCACTCGGCTTTATGATGCATTCAGACTCCAGGGTCTCACTAGGTTTGTTTTGATTTTGGTGAAGACAGATGTGAACAGTGAAAGAAAGAGCTCCCTGGTTTTGTTCGAAATGTTATTCATGCGCATACCTGACAAAGAGTCTAAATGCATTGCACCATCTCTGCATCTGTCAAGTGTGATGCTGCCATTTTGTGGCCATCCCCCGACCCCTTTCACAAACCATTCATTATTTGTGACAAACATTTGAATTTTGCAAGAACCATTTTTGTTTCAGAAGAATTGTTTTTGCCACAGCTAAGCATTTCTGTGCTGCAGAGCTCAAATGGCTTTTTGATGCCTTCTCAACCACTTTGGTTTCTCTTTGTTACGGTTCCTTACTGCCTTTCTGAATTTGCCTGTACCACTTCCTCCTTGCTGTGTTTACTCCAACTTGCATAGGCCATACCATTAACTGCATGGTGGCGCAGCGGTAGAGTTACTACCTTACAGCGCCAGAGACCCAGGTTCGATCCCGACTACAGATGCATGTCTGTACGGAGTTTGTACGTTCTACCTGTGACCTGCGTGGGTTTTCACCAGAATCTCCAGTTTCCTCCCACACTCCAAAGATGTACAGATTTGTAGGTTAATTGGCTTGGTATAATTGTATATTGTCCCTAGTGTGTGTAGGATAGCACCGGGAAGATACGCATGCGGTCACAGGGAGAATATGCAAACTCCACACAGACAGCATCCATGTTACCTCTTACCATTGCCCGTCGGAAACCAGCACCACTACGTCGCTAATGTTTTCAACGATTTAATAATAATAATAATTGCTTTTTACTTTCCTTCATCGTTTGTCTGATGGTTTTATCACTTCTGTCCACCTGACCATTGAAAATCAGGTTTCTTCCTTTCTTTCCATCCACTCTCCACTATTCTCCCTGTCTCTACTCACCTTAACATTGCTTTTCCGCTGCTGGGAATTTGAAATAAAAGCTGAAAATGCTGGGAACACTCTTTGGAGAGTGTGAGAGAGAAGCAGAGTTAATATTTCAGGTCCTAAGAAAATCTATTGATCGTGTATTTTAACATTGGTCTCCCTGCAGATGTGACCAGACGTGCTGGGTTTACCCATCATCTTTCTGTTATTGTCATACATCTAACATTTGCTAGTTTCAATTGAAGTCCACTGACCTGAGACTTTAACATTGTACCTCATTCCATGTGAGTGCTGCCTGGCCTGCAGAATATGTTCTGCATTTTCAATATTTGCTCCATATTTCCAAAATCTACAAAAGTTTACTTTGTGATGTTATGTTGTACTCTAGGTGCTCTCCCAAGCAGAGTGAGGCTTCTTTCAATGTCAGCTTCCTCACAGCAACTCATTCATTTTTCATACATGAATTCACACAATGATGATCAGGAGCCTTTCATCATATTTGAGTCTAATGTAATGTGCAACTGATCTCCACATGCAAGCTCATCCAACGAGGGTCACTAGACATTGATTAAACTGATTTATTTTCATCTTTGTCATACAATTTGTGCCGACGTCAAGTTTATCTCTGAACAAGAAATTCTGCTCAAATGCGGAGTTCAAATTAAATTTTCAGATAGAATGGCCGGAACTTATTCAGCTGTGTATTTGTTTTAATTCAGCCATAGTATTAACATATCATTTTATGTGATCACACGTATGGTCCAATTTCAGATCCGTTATTTTAAGAGCAAATTGTAAGGATTTCACACGACAACGTGTTATCCACACAGCATGAGATGAGGAGAAAATGGACATTGACAATCATGCTGGAGGCTATCAGGCTCCCGATCTGTTGGGAGGGGGAAGCCAACAAGGGACACCAAGTTGCTGGAGATAGTTGCCAAATCCAACAGTGAGAATGAGATGTAGACACAGGCAACTGCAAATGCTGATTTACCATTGTGGAATTTATTGCCACAGACTGCTGTGGAGGCCAAGTCATTGGGTTTTTTTGGGGTAAAGTGGAGATTGATAGGTTCTGAATTAGTAAGGGCATCTAAGGTTATGAGGAGAAAGCTGGAGAAAGTGGTTGAAATAGAAAAATGGAAGAGCAGATTCAATTGACCAAATGGCCAAATTATGCTCCTGTATCATATGATCTCTGGAGAACATGAATAGGTGATGCTTCAGGTCGGGACCCTTCTTCAGAAAGAATAAGATCCAATAGTAGATTTATTTGAAATAGATTTGTCTGAAGAAGGGTTTCGGCCCGAAACGTTGCCTATTTCCTTTGCTCCATAGATGCTGCTGCACCCGCTGAGTTTCTCCAGCATTTTTGTGTATCTTCGATTTTCCAGCATCTGCAGTTCCTTCTTAAGTAGATTAAGAATGATGAATGTTGACGCATATTCACCTACCCTCCAATGCATCTATTGCCAATTCCCTCAATCTGCCTTCATAACTTTACTTCTACTAATATAGATCATCAGCTATAGTTGTGTTTAATGATGGAATGGTCTGAAAGGCCAACTCCTGCTCTTTTGTGTTTCTCCAGTGGATTACACCCAGCCTCTGCCAGAACTTAGCCTCACAAACCTGCAAATTCTGACTAGCTTTGTCAATGATACAATTACCAGCCAGTAAAAGCAAGGCATCTGTCATCTGTCTGAAGCACTTACAAGAGGCCACTTGCATGTGGGAGAATGATGAGATGCAAAAATTGAGGGTGGTGATCACTTTCGCAGCCACTTGTGCAGCATCTCCACCAAGTTCAACACGCAACAGATTTTTTTTCCCCCCAAGAAGCTCCAAAGGTAATCAGCATCTTTTATGACAACCTGAGACCCATCAGACACTGTTCAAACATGTCCATGAACATCAGCCTCTGTGAATAGACAGGTCGTAACGTGACTCTTGCCATCTTTCTCTCGTGTGTCGGTGAGTTTGGCATCAATCTCTTGTGATTCTCGAGATACTGTTTCTGTTCCTGCTCCCATGGAACAATGAGCTCCTATTGTGTTGCCTCCGAGCCGACTGACTAAACCGCTGCGAGGAAGTGAATAATTTGAAAAATATCCAAATTAAACAACCAAGTCGACGAGGTTAGCACAAATCATATTAAGCCTTTTGTCAAAATTTCTTAAGGAGAAGCCCAGCATAATTATGCAGTTGAAAGACTGTCACGCAATCACTCAAGAACAGAAGACTAGAGGATTCATCTCCATATTTGCCTGTCAGCTCCTCAGATCCTTTCAATGTGTCTGCATTTGTGATGTGGTTTCTCAAGTGAATTTCAGGAAGCTATGGAAACTATATGCCTGCATTAAATTCACAAACAGCTCCTGTGGTTTGATCTCAATGATCAAATATTGTACTTACACTTCTGAATCACAATTAAATCTGAAGGTTTAGTGGTCCCACTCATTGTATCGAACCCGATGCCATTATTGGCAGATTTGATTCTCTGATCACTCACTGACATTCCATACATTCCCCAACGATTCGAATTCCATGCTCTGTATCTGTTCGCCGTTAGTCTGCAGGAAGCAAAAGATTATTTATCAGATCTCAGCACACAATAGACAAATGACTGAGCTGAGAAATCAAATTGAGTTGCTGTCCAATGGCTATAAAGTACTTCGGGTTGCAAATACTCATCTCGAAAAGGAAATTCAAATTTCATCTAACCTTCCAAAAAGAGAAATGTCCAAATGTTGCCAATGACACAGACCCACCATAAAGTACAGAAATCAGCATGGGTATTATCACATTTTAAATTAATTCTATGACTACTGAGACTATTTTATATTCATTTCTGCCCTGTTATTTGAATAACATCTGATTAGCTCATAGATCTTTACCCAAAAAAATACAAAGCTGAGTAAAGACCATTTTTCTCCAAGACAATTTGTGTCAAGATTGATAGTTAACGACATTAATAAGCAAGAAGAAATATTTAAACTTACCTTCTGCAGATTAATGACACTTCCTGATTATGAAGGAGAGCTACTCTAAACTAAGGCAGAAACAAGGAAGGTGATAGAAGTAGAGCTTTACAACATGGTTGGCCCGGTACCCATTGAGGTCTGAAGAAGGGTCTCGACCCCAAATGTCACCTATCCATGTTCTCCAGAGATGTTGCCTGACCCGCTAGGTTACTCCAGCACGTTGTGTCTTTTTTTTTACTCTAATCTAATGTCGTTTTGTTTAATTCTTTGGCATTTTCATGCACACTGGACAGGATGGTGCCGAGGTGCAATATGTGTATTGCAAGGTGTTTACAATATATATCCGGGGGGTTATGTATAAAAATATTTATCAAGGGTGGCACAGTTTTGTATCTAATAGAGCTGCTGCCTCAGAGCGACAAATACCCAGACACAATCTGGACCTTGAGTGTTGTCTGTGTGGAGTTTGCTTGCTCTCCCTGAAACCTCATGGGGTTCCTCCTGGTGCTTTGGATTTCTGCAGGCCTTTCTAATACCTGTAGATTGGTAGGTTAATAAGCCCCAGTGGTAGAATCTGAGGGAAATTGATGAGAATGTGGGGAAAATAAAAATAGGATTAATACGGGATTAGTGTAGATGGATGGTTGATGATGGGCCTGGATTTGTGGACTCGCCCCATTTTCCCACTACTCCTCCCCTTCCCCCCCACTCCTCCACCCCTCCCTTTCCATCTATATATCTCCCTCTGGCTTTACATTTTATCCTTGTCTGACCTTTTGCCTCTTTTTCACCTCTAACCTTTGTTACTTACACAACCAATTTAACCCTATCACCTGTATCCACCTTTCTCACCTATCATGCTTCGTCATGCCCACACCTCTTCTCCAGCTCTCTCCCCCTTACTGCAATTAGTCTGAAGATGGGTCACAACCCAAAACTTCACCTGTCCCTTCCCTCCACACATGCTGCCTGACCCGCTGAGTTAATGTAGCAATTTGTGCTTTGCTCAAGATTTTAACATCTGCGATTCTTATGTCTCCCTGAGATCTCCCTGCTTATCAGGCTGGCAGATAGACACAAAAAGCTGGAGTAACTCAGTGGATCAGGCAACATGTCTGGAGAAAAGGAACAGGTGACGTTTTGTGATGAGACCCTTCTTCAGACCGAGAGACAGGGGAAAGAGAAACGAGAGATATAGGTGGTGATATGGAGCGAAAAAGAACAAATAAATGAAAGATGTGCAAATAAGTAACAATGATAAAGGGAACAGGTATCTCCATATCACCGTGAAATCTCTCGTTTCCCATCCCCCTCAGTCTGAAGAAGGGTCTTGACCTGAAACGTCACCTATTCCCTTTTCCCAGAAATGCTGGCTGACCAACTGAGTTACTCCAGCTTTTTGTGTCTATTTTCAGTTTAAACCAGCATCTGCAGTTCCTTCCTACAACCAGCCTGGCATCCTAACTACTATGTTTACTCTGAGGCTGGGCTAAACCTTATCTGTCATTATTGCTGGTGCTTCACTAACATAAACTGCTAGACAGCTGGGATAATCTCAAAGGAGAGACTCAAAAAGAAAATCTTTGGAAAGGTCTGCACAAGATTGTTCATTTGCTAATTGCTCTTTACTTCCTTAATTAAATATTTTAATTTCTAGTAATTACAAGCCTTAACAGAAATCCAATACTCATTTTCAAACGTGTGAAATAAATCGTGATGAGAAGAAAACAGTGTAAATAAGACCAAAATAACTAAATGACTCCAATATATCCAAGGTCAAGAAGTGTTTTAACACATCGAAGGAATGCACAAAAACAAGAAAAAAAATTTAGTGACTTTTAATTAAAATGTGAAAAAATGATGGTTTAAAGACTAGATAGTACAAAATGGATAAAAATCTTATTAAAAGATCAAGAGATGCTAACTGAATTTCTTACTTTGATCTTCTGTCAAGTATGGTATGTTAAGCAAAATTACTGGATTCATAAGTCTATGTTTATAGATAGCTGTAATTATGAAAGAATTTCCACTCATTATGCAAACTAAACATAACAGTGGCCTCCATCATCATTTAAGTCAGAGATTTCTGCAGCTATTTTGAATTCAAATGAGTGCAAATGTTGTTTATTGAGATTACCGGTACTCTGCAATTCGTTTAATTATTTAGTGGAATAATCATATCTGCATGCTGTTTGGAATGTGTGTAGAAGGAGAACTACAGGAGTGTTCGTGCCCCTCACATTCACCTGTCTAGTTCATTTTCCTATTCCTTTGTTCATCCCTCCGACCCCGCGCTGCTCCTGGTTCCATCTGCCCACCATTCCTTACCCATCTGGCTCAACTTATCACTAAGCACCCTCTGCTTGACCCCACCTCTTCCACATTGCTGTGTCTACCCCTCACCCCCTTCCCCATCAAGCACCACCTATCACCAACCAGCCTCTATTCCCCCAATACAATCGTCAAACACAAGTACAAAGGTGAAGATACAGAGTGCAGAATATAGTTTTCAGCATTGTGGTGCTTCAGGTCCATAGACAATAGACAATAGGTGCAGGAGTAGGCCATTCGGCCCTTCGAGCCAGCACCGCCATTCAATGTGATCATGGCTGATCATCCCCAATCAGTACCCCGTTCCTGCCTTCTCCCCATATCCCCTGACTCCGCTATTTTTAAGAGCCCTATCTAGCTCCCTCTTGAAAGCATCCAGAGAACCTGCCTCCACCGCCCTCTGAGGCTGAGAATTCCACAGACTCACCACTCTCTGTGTCAAAGTCCAATGTCCGCAGTGGGGTAGAGGTGAATCGGACAGTACTCTAGCTTATGGAAGGGTTGTTCAGAAGCCTGATAACAGAGGGGAAGAAGCTGTTCCTGAGTCTGGTGGTGCGTGCTTTCTCTCCGACAGGAGCAGGAAGGAGGAATGACTGGGATGGGACAAGTGTTTGATTGTGACTATGAGGTGATTACTTCCCATCAAGCAGCGAGATGCTGTCAATGGACACAGGGGTATTACCCTTGAAGAGCTGATGGACCCCTAGGGGTGAAGGGGCAGCTTGCTATTCTCTGTGAGACAGGATACCTTGCTCCCTTTGCACATTGCTTTCCTGCATGAGGAACGCATAACAGCACCTAGACAGTCGCCATGTTCGAGCGACGTCTTGCAGCTTCCATGTCTCTGAAAAGTCCAATCTTGGCTCAGGGAGATATGTAATTTCTTACATTCTCACTTTAAGGTCCGGTGTACTGTCAACACTGGATCGTTGAAGTGGGAACAGGTAACTGCAGACAAAAAAAGACACAAAGTGCTGGAGTAACTTTGCAGGTCAGGCAGCATCTCTGGAGAACATGGACATGTGATGTTTCAGCTCGGAACCCTTGAGAAGTGTCCTGACCAAAAACGTCACTTTTCCATGTTCTCCAGAGATGCTGCATGGCCCGCTGAGTTACTCCAGCATTTTGGGTATATCTTTGGCATAAACCAGCATCAGCAATTCCTTTATACTACATTGTTATTCTTCAAAGTATACACACATACCTTGTAGAGATTTTGCAGTGAACCAGTAAAATGGAGACAGGAGAGACTGCAGATAGAAATATAGAAACATAGAAAATAGGTGCAGGAGTAGGCCATTCGGCCCTTCGAGCCTGCACCGCCATTCAATATGATCATGGCTGATCATCCAACTCAGTATCCCGTACCTGCCTTCTCTCCATACCCCTGATCCCCTTAGCCACAAGGGCCACATCTAACTCCCTCTTAAATATAGCCAATGAACTGGCCTCAACTATCTTCTGTGGCAGAGAGTTCCAGAGATTCACCACTCTCTGTGTGAAAAATGTTTTTCTCATCTTGGTCCTAAAGGATTTCCCCTCTATCCTTAAGCTGTGACCCCTTGTCCTGGACTTCCCCAACATCGGGAACAATCTTCCTGCATTTAGCCTGTCCAACCCCTTAAGAATTTTGTAGGTTTCTATAAGATCCCCTCTCAATCTCCTAAATTCTAGCGAGTACTAGCTGAGTCTATCCAGTCTTTCTTCATATGAAAGTCCTGACATCCCAGGGACATCAGGGACACCAGGGACATCCCTGACGTACCTGGTGAACCTTCTCTGCATTCCCTAGCATTAATGTCCTTCCTCAGATTAGGAGACCAAAACTGTACGCAATACTCCAGGTGTGGTCTCACCAAGACCCTGTACAACTGCAGTAGAACCTCCCTGCTCCTATACTCAATGCTGGAATCTAAGATAAAACACAAACTGTTGGAGGAACTCACCACATCAGACAGGATCTGTGGAGGTAAATGGACAGTTGGCGTTTGGGGTTGAGACACCTTCCACTGGATTGTCCATTCACCACCACAGGTGCTGCCCCACCTACTGAGTTTCCTCAGCAATTTGCTATGTTTGACACCGCCCAGCCTAGTCAGACTTCTCACCCTTCCTCCAACCAAGCCCAGACAACTCCCTGAATTGGCCAAGGGCGACAGACTGAAACTATCCCATCTCGTCCGAGAGAAGGACTTGTGGCCAAACTGGAAAGGCTGGAGTGCAGCAGCCACGAGGAGAACACTCATATTCGGATTTACCAGCCACGTATGAAGTTCTGATGTGGAGTACAACCTGCTTTTGTTGTTCAGAAGCCCCCCCCCGCGGCTCTCTAAACGGAGATTCTCAGCTTGCACTTATTCCTCTCTATTTTAATGTGTGTCAATGCGGTTTTATAATTCTCCGCCCACACACTTGACAGCAACGTTGGAGCAAAGTGGGGTTTCATTTCGTCAAAAGTTAAACGCCCCAACCCCACTGGCCTAAACAAAAATATCACTCGGCTCAAAGCAGAGCTGGTTCCTTTACTGGCCGAGACCGGGACAAGTATGGAGTTGTAAACCACGGAACAGCTGAACTGCGGAGAAATCAGTGGACAGGAGCCAGAAAGGTGAGTCCACAATCCTCATGCAATGTTTGACTCTCAGGAGGTTGCTGGTATTGTCTAAGTGGAACTCGTGTTGTTCGTCAGAGGCGGTGGGAGTTTTCTTTACAGACCCTGAGGAACTTCACCGCACCAGAAGTGAACGTGTCTGCCTTCCCCCGAACCCGCACACAAATCTTAGCGACGAATTTGTTTTTCCGAGTTGTGCACTTCATCTTGGCTGCCTTTTACAGTTCAACATGTAACATATTCGTCCAGTGAGAGCAAGGCAAAGGACAGGGTTAGTCTATCTCTTTACCAGTGGGTCACCCGTGCAGAATAGTTACAAATACTAATTGGTTTGAAAAATAAGATTTTTTTTTTTCTGATTGAATCCTGGTGGTGAATTCAATTTGCATAGAAGTTTCAAGCGCGCTTTAATCGGCATCTCTGCTACATGTTTCTTACAAATACATAAATAGGTTAGGTTTGGGTCCAAAAATACCTTTAGAACACTAAAATCTTGAGAATCAGCTGATATTTTTAGAACAATGTCAATCATAACTGCACTCTGTCGTTGACTAATAGAGATGAACTGTGAGTTGGATAAGTTTGTCTTATTGAACTGTTTGTCGTCCCAAGTGTGATATAATTCTCTGTAGCAATGCTAAGAAATGACTGTGCCGCATCTATTCTCGATGAACTTTTATGACGTTTGTGAAATGAATTTACCAACTGTAAATATGATTTGTACTACATTGCCCGAGTAGGCGAATCGAGGACCAGAGGTCGTAGGTTTAAGGTGAAGGGGAAAAGATTTAAGAGGAATCTGAGGGGAAACTTTTTCACACAAAGGGTGGTGGGTGCATGAAACAAGCTGCCAGAGGAGGTAGTTGAGGCAGGGACTATCCCAACATTTAAGAACCCGTTAGACAGGTACATGGATAGGACAGGTTTGGAGGGATATGGACCAAACACGGGCACGTGGGACTAGTGTAGCTGGGACATGTTGGGTGGTGTGGGCAAGTTGGGCCGAAGGGCCTGTTTCCACACGGGATCACTCTGCATTAATAGGTCCTTTTAAAACTGCGATATCTCGGGAGAACTGCATTAACAATAAAATAAAATATTTGAACTGTCATCGCCCCTTTCACAACCTCTGAATGTCCCATAGAGATTTACAACCAATTAAGTACTATTGTGGCCTAGTCAATTTTGTAATTCGGGATACACAACAGCTGATTTGTGGCCACTCAGCTATCTAATGCAGTAATAATTAGATAGCTGCCTTTTTTAGTGATGCTGATTGAGGGACAAATTTGCACCATAGATGAACCTCCTTGTTCTTCAAAGTAGTGCCATTAGTTTCAGAACCGCTTGCCAGAACACATTGAGCTTTGTTTTTACTTTCTTAAAGATGACAGCTTCTTTGGAATCGTACAGGAACATTAGTTCAGTTTAACACAGCGGGACAGGCAGCATCTCTGGATGCCCTTCTTCAGATGCCCAACGTCACCCATTCCTTCTATCCAGAGATGCTGCCTGTCCTGCTGAGTTACTCCAGCATTTTGTGTAAATCTTCAGTGTAAACCAGCATCCGCAGTTCCTTCCCACACATTAGTTTAGTTTATTGTTACGTGTATCGAGGTAGAGTGAAATTACTCGTTGCTTGTTACATTACTTGTTTGTACCAAAATCTTGGGTTCAGGGAAGAGTACTCCTCGGTCATCCGCCGCTGATGTAAATTTAGATTTGAACAGTGGATTCCTTCGGTGCTTGCAAACGTGTGTTGGCTTTTAGCGGAGAGTTACCTTTCATTGCATGCTTTGCTTTGACCGTGAATATTTTCCATGCCCACTCCTCAAGTGCCGAGTTGTCAGGATGTAATTGAGTTTCAGGCTTTCCTCAGTATATCTTCCAAGTAATAGCTGGTAATATGAGGATTAGCAGAGTATTTGATTGATTGAAAAATACAGCATGGAAGCAGGCATTTTGGCCAATTGATTTCACGCCGACCATTGATCACCCGTTCACACAAGTTCTATGTTATTCCCACTTTTCCAGTACTCTGGAGACTTTGCCCACTAAGCTTGTGCCAGTTTCAACTAACCTATTCTTGTGAGTGGACATGAGCAGCCATGAGTCAGAAGGATCAGTGTAAGGTTATTTCCGTTTTTTTAATTAATTGTATATACTTTAATAGAGTCACAAAGCACAGAAACAGGCCCTTCTGCCCAACTCGTCCATGTTGACCAAGATGCCGCATTTGCCCGCATTTCCCCCATATCCCTCTAAACATTTCCTATCCATATAGTTGTTCAAATGTTCAAGAAGGAACTGCAGATGCTGGAAAATCGAAGGTAGACAAAATTGCTTGAGAAACTCAGCGGGTGCGGCAGCATCTATGGAGCGAAGGAAATAGGCAACGTTTTGGGAACCCTTCTTCAGTCTGAAGAAAAGTTTTGGCCTGAAACGTTGCCTATTTCCTTCGCTCCATAGATGCTGCCGCACCAGCTGAGTTTCTCCAGCAATTTTGTCTACTTGTTCAAATGTCTTTTAAATGCTTTTTTAAATCTTGGTTTTTTTAAATCCTGACTCAACTCTCTCTCAAGGCAGCTCGTTCCATATACCGAGCACCTTTTCAATGAAAAAGTTATCACTCAGGTTCTTATTAAAATTGCCCCTCTCACCTTAAACCTATGTCCTCTGCTTCTTGATTTTCCCGAACTCTGGGTAAAAGACTCTGTGCATTCACCCTATCTATTCCCCTCGTGATTTTATACATCTCTATAACATCGCCCCATCAGGCTCCTGGGCATCAAGGAATAAAGTCCTAGGCTCTCCCTATTGCTCAGGCCCTAGAGTCCTGGCAACATCCTCGTAAAATCTTCTCTGCACTCTTTCCGTCTTAATATTGTATGTTTAAAGTATTTCCAGAACTTTCATTTTTGAATTGATCACCGGTGATTTTTGAAAATTTCTGGATGCTGGTGACATTCAGTAATTTCTACAGATTGCTGTAGATTGTTGTAAACTGGCAAACTGGATAGTCACTCATGTGATTGAATAGCGAGATAAAATATGACTAAACATTGAAGCTATATGAATCATGTTAGCGTTTTGAGCTCCTGGATTATAAAACTGTGCAGAAACAAAACATTCATCATCGATTGAGCCAGTTTCCATTGTGACAAAGACGAGAGGAAGTGGGGCCAAAGTATTGTAGATTGATCAGAATAGTGCCTGGATTTCAAGATTTCCATTACAAGAACCATCTTAAGATGTAGATATCATATAAGATGTATATGAAAGTTATCCTTGTTAATTCAGACCTCCTAGGTCTGTGTTACACATTTCAGTTCTGCGGCAGATTAAATTTTAATTTCAGTAACATTGTCCATTCTGATAAACTACCCCAATGTCCTATATTGCTCAATATCTTGTTAACTGATAGCATCACCGAGAGACTATAATAATAATAATAAGACTCCTCTATCAGCACAAACTAGGATTATAATCTTTATAAAGCAAAGAAATATGAGGTTGATGCTTTCAACATCTCATAAGGTAGAGAGAGAGAGAAAAACGAGTTCTGTGGATGAGGAAGTCCAGCAACCACATGGTGGCACATGGTGCAGGGTAGATCTGCTGCCTCACATCTCCAGTGGCCCAGGTTCAATCCTGACCTCCAGCGCTGTCTGTGTGGAGTTTGCACTTTTTTTCCCTTGTGACTGCGTCAGCTTTTTCAAGACACTGCTGTTTTTTTGCCAGAGACCAGTCGGCTAGGGGTTAATGAGCTACTCTGAACTGTCTTTAGTGTGTGGAGTCAGGAAAGAGTTGATTGGAATGCAGGGAGAATACAATGAGGCTGTAAACTGATGCTCACAACCAGTGTGGACTCAGCAGACTGAAGCTCCTGTTTCAATAATAGTCAACAAAATTCAAATACTTGTTATTGCAAAGGAAGATAGAAAATTGGAATTATTTTCTGCAAATGACAATTAACGCTTGGTCAATCGTTAGTTTTTAACAATTAACTATTGTTTAGTGACAGCACAGTGATGCAGTTGGTAGAGCTGCTGCCTTACAGCACCAGACACCTGGGTTCAATCCTGACTTCGGGTGCTATCAGTGGGGAGTTTGCATGTTCTCCCTGTGACCGTGTGGGTTTTCTCCGGGTGCTCTGGTTTCCTCCTACATCCTAAAGACGTGGGTTTGTAGGTTAATTGGCCTCTATAAATTCCCCCGGTATGTAGATAGTGGATGAGAAAGTGGGATAACCTAGAACTAGTGCAAACGGGTGATCATTGGTCAGCGGGACTCGATGGGCCGAAGGGCCTGTTTCCATGCTGTGGCTTACAATCACTCAAAATCTGAAATCAAAAGTTTTTTGTGAAACCACATTTCTGAAGGGATCTGGGGAAAAGAGAGATGTGTGACAAGTGAGTGGATGTCATAGTTTGGTGATAGACACAAAAAGCTGGAGTAACTCAGCAGGTCAGACAGCAGCATCTCTGGAGAAAAGGAATAGGTGACGTTTCGGGTCGAGACTCTTCATCAGACTGAGAATCGGGGGAGACGGAAACGAGGTTCCTATTTTGGAGGCTTCACCGCCAATTTCCATCCTGCACTCAGATTCACTTGGACCATCTCCAACACCTCCCTCCCCTTTCTTGATCTCACCATCTCTATCACAGGAGATAGACTATCGACTGAGTTCTATTATAAACCTACTGACTCGCACAACTATAAAGCTAATTTCCCTTTCTCCTGACTCTCAGTCTGAAGAATGGTCTCAACCCGAAACGTCACATAGTCCTTTTCTACAGACATGCTGTCTGACTCGCTGAGTTACTCCAGAATTTTACGTCTATCTTCGGTTTAAACCAGCATCTACATTTCTTTCCTACTCATAGATTGGTGGAGCAAGTTCATGTAAGTGTAAATAACAAATCCTGTTCCTATGTTTCTACTTGTCAAGTATGGCTGAATGAAAGTGCTCCGTTTATGAAAATAAGAGTATGCGTATGTACCTGGAAAGGAACAGCTTGGTGTGTTAAAAGAGAAAAAAGAAGGGTACTGAAATAGGACACCAAGTGCTGGAGTAAATTAGCCGGTCAGGCAGTATCTCTGGAGAATATGGATAGGTGACGTTTTGGGTTGGGACCCTTTGGCTCACCGAGTCCACAGCCACCATCGATCACCCGTTCACACTAGTTCAAGAGAGAGTCAAGAGCTTTATTGCCATGTGTCCCGAAATGGAATTACGAAACACAGATATGTATCCCATATGTATCATCCACTCCCAACACACTTGGGGCAATTTACAGAAGCCATTTACCTGCAAATCCCTACACGTCTTTGGAATGTGGGAAGAAACTGGAGCACCCAGAGAAAACCCACGCAGTCAGAGGAAGAACGTCCAAACTCTGCACAGACGGTACGCTAGCAAGGATCGAACCTGGGTCTCTGGCGCTGTGAGGCTGCACCTCTACCGATGTGCCACTGTGTCACCCTCATTTAGTGGGGTCTGGATAGAGGACTTCACATGAGTTTACCTAATTAGGTAATTAATGGCTTGCACTTGTGGGTAGATTGTGCTTTTTGTTATCAAGAGAAGTACAAATGTCACAATAGTAATGGAGACATCTTTTGTTTTCCAACTAATGTGCTACTAATTTTTATTCAGTATGAATACGAGCAATCTATTCCATTTTGGAGTTTTGTCAGGTAAGAGGTGTCCCTGTCACTGCATTTTCAGAAGCAGAGATTAGATAGATCTTTTCCTTTAGGATATTTAATGAGTAGGGTTGGAACTATGGTATGGTAAGCTTATGAAGTGTCAGGCATGCCCTCAGGGGACCAATTGTTCTTTCTTTATACTTTCCTCTTGAAGGGCAACCCATTACTCCTTTTCTCCAGTCCTTGAGTGTTCTGCATAACAAGCAGTATGAACATGGACCATGCAATCCACTTCTCGGTTTTCCTGTATCCAAACTGCAACAGAATCAACCCACTAGAAATAGCTTCTCGGCTCATGATTTCTGTTGCCAGCACTTTGAAGGGGCTATCTCAAAATGTTTTCCCCCATATATAACCCTGCAATTATCTTTGTTGTGTTACAAATGGAGGTGTTTTGATGACCAATGGGTTCCAAATCGTAACAAATCTCACGGGCACAAGCTGCTGTCTCACAGCGCCAGAGACTCGGGTTTGCTCCTGACCTCGGGTGGTGTCTGTGTGGAGTTTGCATGTTCTCCCTGTGATGCGTGGGTTTCCTCCAGGGGCTCCGCTTTCCTCTCACGTGCCAAAGACTTGCGGGTTTGCAGGTTGTTTGGCCTTCTGTAAATTGCCCCTAGTGTGGAGCCAGTGTGTAAAACTAGTGTGAGTGGGTGATCAAT
Source organism: Amblyraja radiata (assembly GCF_010909765.2). Lineage (NCBI taxonomy): Eukaryota > Metazoa > Chordata > Chondrichthyes > Rajiformes > Rajidae > Amblyraja > Amblyraja radiata. The sequence continues at coordinate 40,174,832 of NC_045977.1, forward strand.
CATCAGCATGAACTCTGTGGACCAAAGGGCCTATTTCGATGCTGTATCTCCAAGTTTGCAGATGACACAAAGCTGGGTGGCAGTGTGAGCCGCGAGGTGGATGCTATGAGGCGGCAGGGTGACTTGGATAGGTTGGGTGGGAGGGCAGATGCGTGGCAGATGCAGTATAATGTGGATAAATGCCCTACTGCAGTTGTACAGGACCCTGGTGGGACCGCACCTGGAGTATCCTGCGCACCTGGAGTATCCTGTAATTTGAGGAAGGACATTCTTGTTATTGAGTGCAGCATAGGTTCACCAGGTTAATTCCCGGGATGACGGGACTGACATATGAAAGAATGGATCGACTGGGCATTTATTCACTGGAATTTAGAGGAATGAGTGGAGATCTTATAGAAACATATAACATTCTTAAAGGATTGGACAGGCTAGATGCAGGAAAAATGTTCGCAATGTTGGGGGAGTCCAGAACCAGGGGTCACAGTTTAACAATAAGGGGTAGGCCATTTAGGACTGAGATGAGGAAAACCTTTTCACCCAGATAGTTGTGAATCTGTGGAATTCTCTGCCACAGAAGGCCAATTCACTGGATGTATTCAAGAGAGAGTTAGATAGAGCTCTGAGGGCTGACACAATCAAGGGATCTGGGGAGAAAGCAGGAACAGGGTACTGATTCTGGATGATCAGCCATGATCATATTGAATCGCGGTGCTGGCTTGAAGGGCCTACTTCTGCATCTATCTTCTATGTTTCTACATTTCTATGTTTCTATCTCTAAACTACACAAGCCATTTGTTATAAATTTGTTTTTCTTATGACTGACCATTTTACCAGGGGAAATACGATCTTATTTGCTATCTTAAAATCCTCTGATTTTCCTGGTCTGTAAAATCTCTGCTGAAATTAGTCATTAGAAAATATTGTGTTTGGATAATTAGATATGAGCATGTTGAAAGAATCTGCAGAGTTTTGTACTTGTTCTGAGTACAAAACTTCTAACTCTGTTCTTAAAGGTTAATTGGTTTCTTGAAAGTGTGCACAGGACAGAAACAGTATTTCCAATCTTGGGAGTGACAAGTTGTATAAACAGAATCTGTTCACTTCCACAAAATAGGTAGTGAGGGAAGGGACAAATGACGTATTTTGCAATAGATCGTTAACCATGTCATTTTTAAACTGTAGCGTTGTAGTTTTACTTAATTTTCCTGCCAGGATCTGTCTCCTACGGAGTTTCCTGTGACAAAGTTATTGAGTAAAATATCGCAGTGGAGTCTGAAGAAGGGTTTCGGCCCGAAACGTCGCCTATTTCCTTCGCTCCATAGATGCTGCTGCACCCGCTGAGTTTCCCCAGCAATTTTGTGTACCTTTGAGTAAAATATCCTTGTCTGTATTCTTCTACTTCTTATCTACCTGCCTTTGCAGGTACTATCGCAATGTACAGGTTCTATCGAGACATTTAAGAAACATTTAGACAGGTATATAGATAGATATCTATCCATGCACTGTATGCTTGTATTTATACTTATGCATTTCAAATATGTATGTCATGTTTTATACTTTGGCAATATAACAATGTTTTTTTATCATGCCAATAAAGTTTTTAAATTGAAATTGAATTGATAGAAGATAGAGACAAAATGCTGGAGTAACTCAGCGGGACAGGCAGCATCTCTGGAGAGAAGGAATGGGTGACGTTTCGGATCGAGACCCTTCTTCAGTATGAAGACGTATACTCCAGCATTTTGTGTCTATCTTCAGTTTAAACCAGCATCTCCAGTTCCTTCCTACACAGGTATATAGATAGGACTGGTTTAGAGGGATATGGGTTAAATGCAGGCAGGTGGGATAATGCAGATGGGACAGGTTGGTCCGTGTGGGCAGGTTTGGCCGAAGGGCCTGTTTCCATGCAGTATAATCATGACTACATGATCAAAGGAGGGTAATTTACCTCGGATGGTTAAAAATGTTAGGTATTGGAAAACGACAAGGAATATTTCTAAGTGATAATGCTGACCTAAATGTGCTAGCCACTGGGAAACAGATAGGATCATATCTCATGCTAGTTTCCCATTTACTTCCCTCTGGTTCATGTCTTATCTGGAAGAGAGACGCCATTAACAATTCCCACTGTATCCTGCGGTGCACTTTCTGATATTTTCCGATTGCTATGTCGTCAGAGTTGATTGTGTTCAAGTCTCTGGTGTGGAAAGTTGAACACAATCAAGTTGAACCCACTGGCTTCTACCTCAGTGGACAGGGTGTGAATCCTGACCAAAGTATAATCTAAGGCAGTCTGCAGTTTATCAGTTGGTGACATATATATTTTTTATTTTTATTACTTTATTTATAGAGCACTGTAAAAACAACCACAGTTGCAACAAAGTGCTGTACATGACTAATCATGGACAAGAAATTATTACATAACAATAAAAACATTAAACGAAAGAGTAAAAACAATAAAATTAAAAACATTAAAAAACAAAAAGAAACAAGTAACTCAGCAAGTCAGGCAGTATCTCTGGCAAAAATGGTTGGATGACGCTTTGGGTTGGGACCCTTCGATGAGACAATGTGTTTTTATTGGTGTGATCTTTACCTGACGCAAGCTTATGAATCCAGCAGAAAACTAAATAGCCTTGACACTAATCATGTAAATTAGATACGAGTGCATGATTCCATGGTGTTTGGTCACTGGAGATTCTGGTGTGGTGGTGAGTCTTGTAAAAACAAGCTTATCCCAAGCTTAATCTTAGTATTTCACAGTCATTTCTTCTTGATTTATTGTGACGGGAATTGTGTGTTGTGGGCCTCAGAAGCAAGATGCATCACAACCACTGATGCCACCTGACTACTGCTGTTGGCAAATTACAAATTGGATTAAAATAATAGACAATAGGTGAAGGAGGAGGCCATTTGGCCCTTCGAGCCAGCACCGCCATTCAATTTGATTATGGCAGATCATCCCCAATCAGTACCCCGTTCCTGCCTTCTCCTCATATCCCCTGACTCCGCTATTTTTAAGAGCCCTATCTAGCTCTCTCATGAAAGCATCCAGAGAACCTGCTTCCACTGCCCTCTGAGGCAGAGAATTCCACACTAGCCACTCTCTGTGAGAAAAAGTGTTTCCTCGTCTCCATTCTAAATTGCTTACTCCTTATTCTTATATCCTTATAATGACGGTTATCAAGAAATGATTTCAGAACATCAAACAGTACAGCACAGGAACAGGCAACATTGGCCTACAATGTCTGTGCCGAGCATGATGCCAGGGTTTGTTAGTTTCCGCTGCCCACACGTGTTCCACATCCCTCTATTCTCCTTTATTAGACAACAAATAATTTATCTCAGAATCACATTTCATTGAGAGACGCTTTAAAAGGAAAGGAATGCAAAAATCACTAATAAAATATATCTTCAGAGACTTTGCCCTGACCAAAATCAAAACTGGCCTAGATTTCTGATCACATTTTTTTTCAGGTTTGTGTAATTTAAATATGACGGTGACCCTTTCTGTGTCACTTTGGGAATTCAACCAAGCACTTCCCAGAATGGTCCACTCTTGAGTGACTGCCTCACTTCCCACCATCAGTCACGCATAGGGTAGCATCACTCATTGTGCAATGCTCCTTCATCATTATTGTGGAAGCAATTTGTCCAAGTTGCCCTGGGTACTCTCAGTTGCCCCATTGCTGAATTGGACCCCCTTTAAAATAGGCCTCATTCATCCCCCTAAGCCTCCTGATCTCGTGCTGACTCCCAAACCCCTGGGTCAAATCATGGCCCTTGTATCAGTAACCCTTTACCATCTACCTAATTGCCAACCCAGTGTCTTTTCCCAAGCCCAACATGTAGTCACTGTAGGTAGATAAAAGTGCTGGAGAATCTCAGCGCGTGCAGCAGCATATGTGGAGCGAAGGAAATAAGCAACGTTTCGGGCCGAAAACCCTTCTTCAGACTGATGTCCACAGACAGAAGGTCTTTGTCTACCTTCGATTTTCCAGCATCTGCAGTTCCTTCTTAAACACTGTAGTCACTGCAGAACTTGCTTATCTCACCCTTTATCTGCACCCTAATCCATGTGATCCATCAGGCAGCCTCCACTCCCAACCGTAATCTTAGTCTGAAGAAGGGTCTCGACCCGAAACCTCACCCTCCAGAGATGCTGCCCGTCTCGCTGAATTACTTCAGCATTTTATGTCTATCTTAATCTTATTGAATTTGATTATTTGAGTTGGAAGGCACCAGAAGAGTTCTTGTAACTGAGGTTAAGGGAATCGTAGAAGGATGTTGAGTTTTGCGAAATATGGCTCAAGTTCACATTTATTGTCACATGCACCAAGTGGTACAGTGAGATTTGAGTTGCCATACAGCCATACAAATAAAAAGAACACAACACATGAGAGAGCTTAACATAAACATCCACCACAGCGGAATCAACGTTTCCCACTGTGATGGAAGGCAATAACGTTCAGTCATCTTCCTCTGTAAACAACTTGATACAAGCTGGTGATCAATGGGAAGTTTCACAACTGAAACTAGTTAATGTTTGTTCGGCAAAGATCTTAATTACATAACAGAAAGACTTGAAGGGATGAAAGCTACACTTGTTGTGGAGCTCATTATGAATGATGGTTCCACCAGAGGCAGTTATATTGTATTAATTAGCAATTTTCAAGAAGGGTGGAATTGCCATCGAGGGGGATAATGACACTGGTCACTCTCCATAGTCACATTGCAGGTGTAATTGGGAAGACAATGGAATTGCTGTAGCAGACCATAGTGCAACCAGTCAGGATAACTGCTACAGTACAGACTCTCCTGACTTGCGTAAGGCTTGCGTCCCGTGGATTCTTGCGTAAGTCGCATGTTACGCAAGTCAGAAACGGAGGTGCTACTGTGCACGAGTAAAGTTACTATTTGATGCGGAGGCCATGTGGGCATCAGTGGGCATAAAGAATCGCTTATGTAAGTGTGAGTTTAAGCAAGTTGCCTATTATGCAAGTCTGGGAGTTTCTGTATATGGAAGTTGAGTAGAATATTCAGTGACATGCAGAATCTCTTTAAACTTTTGAGAAAGTAGAGGCACTGGCACGCCTGCTTTGTGATTAGTTCATAAGTTATAGGAGCAGAATTAGGTCATTCGGCCCATCGTCTACTTTGCCATTCAATCATGGCTAATCTATCTTTCCCTCTCAATCCCATTCTCCTGCCTTCTTCCCATAACCCCTGACACCATTACATCTCTGTGCTGGGCCCAAGACAGGTCATTGAGATGTTAAGGCCCAGGAATTTGGAGCTACCCGCTGCTGACCCAAAAATGAAAACTGGTACGTGGTTTCCTGATTTCCCCTTTCTGAGGTCGACGATTAGTTCTTTGCAGTTGAGCTTGAGGTTGTTGTGATACCACTCCATCATCTGCTTTCTCTGTCTTACACACTGACCCAAGACCACTCGTGATTTGACCAACCGTGGTGTTGCCATCGGTGAATTTATAAATGCAATTGGGGCTGTGCATCATCTCACAGTCATGTGTGTGAAGAGAGTAGAGTAGGGGCAGCCTTGTCGTGCACCTTCGATGGTCAATGTGGAGGAGATGTTCTCACCGATCCTCACTGATTGAGGTCAGCCGATGAGGAAGACAAGACAATAGGTGCAGGATTCGGCCCATCGAGCCAGCACCGCCATTCAATGTGATCATGGCTGATCATCCACAATCAGTACCCCGTTCCTGCCTTCTCCCCATATCCCCTGACTCTGCTATCTTTAAGAGCCCTATCTAGCTCTCTCTTGAAAGTATCCAGAGAACCGGCCTCCACCGCCCTCTGAAGCAGAGAATTCCACAGACTCAGAACTCTCTGTGTGAAAAAGTGTTTCCTCATCTCTGTTCTAAATGGCTTGCCTGTTATTCTTAAACTGTGGCCCCTGGTTCTGGACTCCCCCAACATCGGGAACATGTTTCCTGCCTCTAGTGTACCCAAACTGCAAATTGCAAAGGGAGATACAGAGGCCAGGGCATTGGAGCTTCGTGATGAAGTTTTGAAAGGATGATAAAGTTGAACACTGAGCTGCAGTTAATGAACAGCAGCCTGATGTAAGTGTTCCTGTTGTCTAGATCAGTGGTTCTCAACCTTTTTTCAGTGATGTACCCCCTGTGAAATATTTTTTCAGCCAAGTACCCCCTAACCAGCGCAAAAATTAAAATCTCACGTACCCCCTGGAGTGCCTTCACGTACCCCCAGGGGTACGCGTACCCCCATTTGAGAACCACTGGTCTAGATGATCCAGAGCAGAGTGGAGCACCAGTGAGATAGCATCTGCTGTGGACCTGTGGTAGTGATAGGCAAACTGTAGCAGACCCAGGCCATTTGTGTGGTAGGAGTTGAGTCACGCCATCACACCAACCTCTCAAAGGACTTCATTACGGTTGTTGTAAGTGCTACCAAATGATACTCATTGAGGCCGGACATCATGTTCCTCTTGGTACAAAAGATACAAAAGTATAAAAGATGCCCCTATGCAGGAGGAAGGAACCAGTGCCCCTGTCCCACTTAGGAAACCTGAACGGAAACCTCTGGAGACTTTGCGCCCCACCCAAGGTTTCCGTGCAGTTCCCGGAGGTTGCAGGTGGTTGCCGGAGGTTGCAGGTAGGGAGACTGACAAAATCCTCCAGGAACCGCACGGAAACCTTGGGTGGGGCACAAAGTCTCCAGAGGTTTCCGTTCAGGTTTCCTGAGTGGGACAGGGGCAAAAGGTTGAAGATGTCCTTAAATATCCAGCCAAATGGTCTGCACATGTCTAGACACATGTATATGTGGAGAATGGAGGGGTATAGATCACGTTAAGGCAGATGTGATCAGGTTATCTTAGCATCGTAGGTACACAAAAATGCTGGAGAAACTCAGCGGGTGCAGCAGCATCTATGCATCTTAGCATCGTGTTTGGCACAGACATTGTGGACAAAAGAACCTGTTCCTGTGCTCTACCGTAGTATGTTTAGACTGTAAGAATTTGTACAGGAATGTAAAAGGGAAAAGATTAGCAAGGGCCAGTGTAAGCCCTGACCATCAGATGGGAGAATTTATAATTAACCATAAGGAAATGGCAGAGGAAGTAACCTGTGATTCTGTTTATCGTCATGGGGCAAGGCAGCAAGAAATATTCATGAACCAAGGGTCCAGCAAGAATGAGGAACTAAATGAAATAACTATTCATAAAGAAAGTTTTAGAGAAGTTGAGGAGACTAAAATCTAATGATTCACATTGCAGTGTTTTGAAAGAGGTGGCTTTTGAGATTGTGAACAATTTTGGGCCCTATATCTAAGGAAGGATGTGCTGGCTTTGGAGATGGTCCAGAGGAGGTTTACAAGAATGATCACAGGAATGAGTAGGTTAACCTATGATGAGCGTTTGTTGGCACTGGGCCTGTACTCGCTGGAGTTTTGAAGAATGAGGGGGGAACAAGTGGAAACATACAGAATAGTGAAAGGCTTGGATAGGGTGGATGAGAGAGGATGTTTCCACTAGTGGGAGAGTCTAGGACCAGACGCCTTAACCTCAGAATTAAAGGACGTTCTTTTAGGGAGGAGATGAGGAGAAATGTCTGTAGCCAGAGGGTGGTGAATCTGTGGAATTCTTTGCCACAGAAGGCTGTGGAGGCCAATTCAGTGGATATTTTTAAGACCGAGATAAATTCTTGATTAGTACAGGTATCACAGTTTATGGGGAGAAGGCAAGAGAATGGGGTTAGGAGGGAGAGATAGATCAGCCATGATTGAATTCGACTTGATGGGCCGAAAGGCCTAATTCTACTCCTATCACTTATTGAATTGAATTGAATCCCTTTATTGTCATTCAGACCTTATGGTCTGAACGAAATTTCATGCCTGCAGTCATACATACATCATACAATAATAAACAACAGTAAACACAAATTAACGTCCACCACAGTGTATCCACCAAGCACCTCCTCACTGTGGTGGAGGCAAAAAATCTTAGGGTTACTGTCTCTTCCCTCCTCTTCTCCCTCTGCGCTGAGGCGATTCCCCACCAGGCAATGGCACAACAGTCCCGTGGCTCACCGAACCCCGCAACGGGCCGGCTCAAACACCGCGGCCCGGGGGTGGTCGAAGCTGCCGCCCTCCAGTCCAGCATACGCAGCCGCTGGCCCGCGGCTGAACCCAGGACTCAGGTCACCGCCGCCAGAACGCCGTCCCAGCCACCGGAGCACCGTTCCAGCCCCGAGCCGGATCGCCCTCACGTGAGTGCCGTTCCTCCCTCGAGCTGGGCCACTCTGACGGGAGTGCCGTTCCACCCTCGGGCTGGGCCACTCACCTTGTGACCTTGTGAGACTGTGAACAACATCTTCCATAATTATATCGATCCTGGAGTTTTTCCTGGGACTTGGAAACATACATAGAAACTAGGTGCAGGAGTAGGCCATTCGGCCCTCCGAGCCTGCACCGCCATTCAATATGATCATGGCTGATCATCCAAATCAGTATCCTGTACCTGCCTTCTCTCCATACCCCCTGATCCCTTTAGCCACAAGGGCCACATCTAACTCCCTCTTAAATATAGCCAATGAACTGGCCTCAACTACCTTGCTGTAGGCTGTAAACGTGACCCCTCTACTTGAGAAATGAAGAAAAGAGAAAGCAGGGACCCGCTGAGCAATTAATCTAACATCTGCAGTAGAGAGAATATTGGAATCTGTAATGAAAGATGCAATAATACAAAGTCTTGTTTGATGCCACATGTGGAACTAAAAGTACGAAGGTACTACTTCTCCTTTAATTACAATTTATTTAATTGGTTGAAAACAATAGTTGATAAAACAGTCTGAAGAAGAGTTTCGACCCGAAATGTTGCCTATTTCCTTTGCTCCATAGATGCTGCCTCACCCGCTGAGTTTCTCCAGCATTTTTGTTTACCTTCGATAAAACACTTGGTCTTTTATCTCATCCCGTCCCACCTTCCATGAACCCAAGCGAGTCCTTTCAGCTGATTCCTATATACAACCTCCAATCCAATATATTTTCAGTGATTACAACATGGACTCCTTGTTGAAAGATCGAATGCAAATGACTGGCTGATTGCTTTGTGGAACAGAATGCGTAGAAAAGAACTGCAGGCGCTGGTTTTAATCGAGGGTAGACACAAAATGCTGGAGTAACTCAGCGGGAGAAGGAATGGGTGACTTTTTGGGTCGAGCCCCTTCTTCAGACTGATGACGGGAGTGGGCGGGACAGAGATAGAATGTAGTCGGAGACAGTAATACAGGTGGGAGAACTGGGAAGGGGGAGGGGATGGAGAGAGAGGGAAAGCAAGGGCTATTTGATGTTAGAGAAGTCAATGTTGATACCACTGGGGTGTATGCTACCGAAGCGAATTATGAAGTGCTGTTCCTCCAATTTGTGCTGGGCCTCACTCTGACAATGGAGGAGGCCCAGGACGAAAAGGTCAGATTGGGAATGGGAAGGGGAGTTGAAGTGCTGAGCAACCGGGAGATCAGGTAGGTTAAGGCGGACTGAGCGGAATTGTTCAGCGAAACGATCGCCGAGGTTATGGGCAGAAGGCAGGAGAATGGGGTTGAGAATGAGAGATCGATTAGCCATGATTGAATGGTGCAGTAGACTTGATGGGCCGAATGGCCTAATTCTGCTCTATCACATGATCAAATAGTAATTTGAACTACACTAAGTACATATGTTCTTTATTGCACCACTGCTGGTTACTAGCGATATATCCTGTATCTACTGTGGAATTCAGGGAGATGGAGACAATGTGTGTTTAGATCACTATGCAGGAGTTGTTACATTGCTGTGACATGTTTACTTGCTGATGCAACTCCTCACATTTGTAATAATGTCTGTAAATTTCAATTCTCTATTTCATTCCAATTTTTACATCCGTGATGTTCTTCACGAAGCCCTCGGCAGTTCTGCCTCCATCCATGCAAGCTGCAACCTGGATGGCAGAGTGGGAGGGAGAAATGCTCATCAGTTAAATGTACGAGACTTGTTCTGTTGTCTGTGCCACTTTGGGCCTCGTGTACATTAGCATTTAGTTGTTTCTGCAATTCTTGGCTGGTTTGAAGTGTTGAATAGCTGCAATGAAAAAAATGACAAAGGTAGGGTGTGTTGTGGAGAGAGAGGTGCATGTTTACTCCATCTGCAGCTTGCAAAAACAAAGGAGTGTGGTTTGCAGGGGACTGAGGCTGTGAGAAGAAGGATTAAAGGCCTGTCCCACTTGGCAATTTTATTCGGCGACTGCCGGCAGCATTGACTGATGTATCAGGTCACCGGAATATTTGCGGCGTGGTGACGTATGACGCGCGGTGTTTTTTCAGGTATCGCAACATTTTTTTTGTTTAGCGGCTGGATTTTTTGAAATGTTCAAAATCTTTTGGCAACACTGATATGACGCCGGCAGTCGCCGAAAAAATTGCCGTGGGATAAATCGCCTTTATGTACTTGGATACATTTGCTGTAAACTGTAAACTGCCGCTGTAAACTGCCTTTTCAACTGCCTAGATCGACACAAGATGCTGGAGTAACTCAGCGGGACAGGCAGTATCTCAAGATAGGAATGGGTGACGTTTCACGTTTCATCACCCATTCTTTCTCTCCAGAGATGCTGTCTGTCCCGCTGAGTTACTGCAGCATTTTGTCTTTCTTCGGTTTAAACCAGCAGCTGCAGTTCCTCCCTATACTTTTCAACTGCTTGTTGCATTCTAAACGAATATATGATGAAATGCTAAATTGTGGTCCGATTTGTTACTGCAGGTAGAATTAAACTATCGGCGCACATTGTCTTACAGCAGGAAAACAGGCCCTTCTGCCCATCTCATCTATGATCACCAACATGAACCATCTAAGTTAGTCCCATTCTGCGCATGTTTGGTCCATATTCCTCTCAACTTTTCCTATCCAAGTATCTCCAAGTATCTTTTAAATGCTGCTACCTTAATTGTCTCAATTACAAATTCTGGCAGCTTGTTCCATATACCCACCAAAAAGTTGACCATCAGGTTCCTATTAAATCTTTACCCTCTCACCTTAAACCCGGTTTCTCCAGTTTTGTGATTCCACTACTCTAGATACAAATCTGTGTAATTACTCTCCTTCTTATGGATTTTATACACCTGTAAGATCACCCCTCAGGCTCCTACACTCCAAGGAATACAAGTCCTAGCCTTATAGCCTCACAGTTCAGGCCTTCAAGTCATAGGGTGATGCAGTGTGGAAACAGGCCCTTCGGCCCAACTTGCCCACACCAGCCAAAAATGTCCCAGCTACTAGTCCCACCTGCCTGTTTTTGGTCCATATCCCTCCAAACCTGTCCTATTCATGTCTAACTGTTTCTTAAACGATGGAATAGTCCCAGCCTCAAACGACCTAATCTGGTAGCTTGTCCCATACACCCACCACCCTCTGTGTGAAAAAGTTACCCCTCTGATTCCTCTCAAATCTTTTCCCCTTCACCTTGAACCTACTGTATGTCCTCTGGTCCTCGATTCCCCTACTCTGGGCAAAAGACTCTGTGCATCTACCCAATCTATTCCTCTCATGATTTTGTACACCTCTATAAGATCACCCCTCATCCTCCTACGCTCCATGGAATAGAGTCCCAGCCTGCTCAACCTCTCCCTATAGCTCACACCCTCTAGTCCTGGCAACATCCTCGTAAATCTTTTTTGAACCCTTTCAAGTTTGACAATATCTTTCCTATAACATGGTGCCCAGAACTGAACACAATGTTCTAAATATGGTTTCACCAATGTCTTGTACAACTGCAACATGACCTCTGAACTTCAATACTCAATCCTCTGACTGATGAAGGCCAAAGTGCCAAAAGCTTTTTTGACCACCTTATCTACCCGCGACTCAACCTTCAAAGGTTCAAAGGTTGATTTATTGTCACATACACCTAGATGTAGTGAAATTCTTTTTGCCAATGCAGCACATAAAAAAGAATACAAACATAACAATAATAAATAGCTTTAACATAAAAACATCCCCCCACAATGGTTCCCATTATGGGGGAAGACACAAAGTCCAGTCCCATCCCCAATGTCCACCCATAGTCGGGCCTATTGAGGCCTCCACAGTTGCCTCTACGGAGGCCCGATGTTCCAGGCCGTCCTCGCCGGGTGATGATGTTCCGGCGTCGGGAGAGTCTTCTCAGCGGCATGGGAACCCTGGAACGGCCGCCTCCCTACTCGAGACCGTGGCTTCCGGAGCCGACAAGGCCGCGCCGAATGGAGCTCAACTGGCGATCTCGTCGAGAGATCCCAGGCTCCCGATGGAAAGTTCAGCGCCGCAACCCGCAACCGCTCCTCAGACCCGCAGCTCCGCAACGGACCCAGCTCACCGGAGTTCCAGCTCAGCGACCCAGGCAAGGCACCGCCCGCCCCGCAATGGCGCTCCAACGCTGCACCGCCGTCCTCAGACCCGCAGCGTTCAAGGAGCCATGCACCTGTACTCCTAGATCCCTCTGCTCTACAACACTACCAAGAGGCCTATCATTTACTGTGTTGGTCCTACCCATGTTCGACACACCAAAATGCAACACCTCACACTTTTCTGTATTAAATTCCATCAACCATGCCTCTGCCCACCTGGCCAATCGATCCATATAACCATATAACAATTACAGCACGGAAACAGGCCATCTCGGCCCTACAAGTCCGCGCCGAACAATTTTTTTTTTTCCCTTAGTCCCACCTGCCTGCACTCATACCATAACCCTCCATTCCCTTCTCATCCATATGCCTATCCAATTTATTCTTAAATGATACCAACGAACCTGCCGCCACCACTTCCACTGGAAGCTCATTCCACACCGCTACCACTCTCTGAGTAAAGAAGTTCCCCCTCATGTTACCCCTAAACTTCTGTCCCTTAATTCTGAAGTCATGTCCTCTGGTTTGAATCTTCCCTATTCTCAAAGGGAAAAGCTTGATCACATCAACTCTGTCTATCCCTCTCATCATTTTAAAGACCTCTATCAAGTCCCCCCTTAACCTTCTGCGCTCCAGAGAATAAAGACCTAACTTATTCAACCTATCTCTGTAACTTAGTTGTTGAAACCCAGGCAACATTCTAGTAAATCTCCTCTGTACTCTCTCTATTTTGTTGACATCCTTCCTATAATTGGGCGACCAAAATTGTACACCATACTCCAGATTTGGTCTCACCAATGCCTTGTACAATTTTAACATTACATCCCAGCTTCTATACTCAATGCTCTGATTTATAAAGGCTAGCATACCAAAAGCTTTCTTTACCACCCTATCTATATGAGATTCCACCTTCAAGGAACTATGCACGGTTATTCCCAGATCCCTCTGTTCAACTGTATTCTTCAATTCCCTACCATTTATCATGTACGTCCTATTTTGATTTGTCCTGCCAAGGTGTAACACCTCACATTTATCAGCATTAAACTCCATCTGCCATCTTTCAGCCCATTTTTCCAAATGGCCTAAATCACTCTGTAGACTTTGGAAATCCTCTTCATTATCCACAACTATCTTGGTATCATCTGCATACTTACTAATCCAATTTACCACCCCTTCATCCAGATCATTGATGTACATGACAAACAACAAAGGACCCAACACAGATCCCTGAGGCACCCCACTAGTCACCTGCCTCCAACCCGACAAACAGCCATCCACCATTACCCTCTGGCTTCTCCCATTCAGCCACTGCTGAATCCATCTTGCTATTTCTGCATTTATACCCAACAGTTTAACAGAAATACTCATTGATCCAGATCCTGCTTCAATCATTCACAACCATCGTCACTATCTGCAAAACCACTAACCTTTGTATCATCAGCAAACTTGCTCATCTTGCCGTGTACTTTCGCATACAAATCATTGATGTAGATAACAAACAGTAACGGGCCTAGCGCCAAACCCTGAGGCACATCACTAGTCACAGGCATCCAGTCTGAGAAGCAATCTTCCACCATCACTCTCTGCTTCCTTCCATGGAGCCAATTTGCTATCCATTCAGCTCTCTCTCCTTGGATCCCATGCGATCTAACCTTCCAGAGCAGCCTACTATGCGGAACCTTGTCGAATACCTCACTGAAGTCCATGTACACAACCAACAGCTCTGCCCTCATCGACCTTTTTGGTCACGTCTTAAAAAAACCCAATCCGATTTGTGAGACACGACCTCCCACTTACAAAATCATCCTGACTGTCTCTAATTAGCCCTTGCCCATCCAAATGCCGGTATAACCTATCCTTCAAAATACTCTCGAGTAACTTTCCAACTACAGATGTTAAGCTCACCAGCCTATAGTTCCCAGCATTTTCCATGCAGCCCTTCTTGAAAAGAAGCATAACATTTGCCACCCTCCAGTCTTCTGGCACCTCTTCTGTATTTAAGGTCGACTCGTAAATTTCAACCAGGGGCTCATGCAATTTCATCTCTAGTTTCCCGCTAAGTCCTCGGATACATCTGATCTGGAGATGTATCTACCTTCATACACGACAGTACCTTCAGTACTTCTTCGAAAGTAACACTGACTGCTCTCAAGACACTTCTATTGACTGCCCCAAGTTCCTCAGTCCTACTGTCTTTCTCTTCGGTAAATACAGAGGAGAAATACTCATTGAGGACCTTGCCCATCTCCTGTGGCTCCACACGGAGGTGACCGCTTTGATTCCTGAGATCTGTCTCTCCGTCTCTCCGTCTCTCTCTCTCCCCTTCCTTCCTTCCTTCCTTGCTGATTAGAGAGGAGATTAACGCAATGGAAAGGAAGGACATTAGTTTGCAGGATGTGGAATCGGTATGGGTAGAGCTGCGAAACACTAAGGGGCAGAAAACGCTGGTGGGTGTTGTGTACAGGCCACCTAACAGTAGTAGTGAAGTTGGAGATGGTATCAAACAGGAAATTAGAAATGCGTGCGACAAAGGCAAAACCGTTATAATGGGTGACTTCAATCTTTTTGCCTCCCCCAGGAGATCACGAGGTTCTTGGGGTGGAGAGGGGTGATAGCGGTATAAAGGGGAGGGTAGTGTCTTGTGTTCTGTGTCTTGTGTCTACTGTTTGTGGGTAAGTGTGTCTGTTTAGTGTTCAGCCATGAGCGAATGGCGGTGCGGGCTCGACGGACCTGGTGGTCTACTCTCGCACCTACTTTCTATGTTTCTATGTTTCTACATATAGATTGGGTGAATCAAATTGGCAGGGGTGCTGAGGAAGAGGATTTCTTGGAATATATGCGGGATAGTTATCTAAATCAACATGTAGAGGAACCAACGAGAGAGCAGGCTATTTTAGACTGGGTATTGAGTAATGAGGAAGGGTTAGTTAGCAGTCTTGTTGTACGTGCCCCCTTGGGCAAGAGTGACCATATTATGGTTGAGTTCTTCATTAGGATGGAGAGTGACATTGTTAATTCATAAACAATGGTTCTGAACTTAAAGAAAGGTAACTTTGAGGGTATGAGACGTGAATTGGCCAAGATTGACTGGCAATTAATTCTAAAAGGGTTGACGGTGGATATGCAATGGAAGACATTTAAAGACTGCATGGATGAACTACAAAAATTGTTCATCCCAGTTTGGCAAAAGAATAAATCAGGGAAAGTAGTGCATCCGTGGATAACAAGGGAAATCAGGGATAGTATCAAAGCGAAGGATGATGCGTACAAATTAGCCAGAAAAAGCAGCATACCGGAGGACTGGGAGAAATTCAGAGACCAGCAGAGGAGGACAAAGGGCTTAATTAGGAAAGGAAAAATAGATTATGAAAGAAAACTGGCAGGGAACATAAAAACTGACTGCAAAAGATTTTATAGATATGTGAAAAGAAAGAGATTAGTTAAAACAAATGTAGGTCCCTTGCAGTCAGAAACAGGTGAGTTGATCATGGGGAACAAGGATATGGCGGACCAATTGAATAACTACTTTGGTTCCGTCTTCACTAAGGAAGACATAAATAATCTGCCGGAAATAGCAGGGGACCGCGGGTCAAAGGAGTTGGAGGAATTGAGTGAAATCCAGGTTAGCCGGGAAGTGGTGTTGGGTAAATTGAATGGATTAAAGACCGATAAATCCCCAGGGCCAGATAGGCTGCATCCCAGAATACTTAAGGAAGTAGCTCCAGAAATAGTGGATGCATAAGTAATAATCTTTCAAAACTCTTTAGATTCTGGAGTAGTTCCTGAGGATTGGCGGGTAGCAAACGTAACCCCACATTTTAAGAAGGGAGGGAGAGAGAAAACGGGGAATTACAGACCAGTTAGTCTAACATCGGTAGTGGGGAAACTGCTAGAGTCAGTTATTAAAGATGGGATAGCAGCACATTTGGAAAGTGGTGAAATCATTGGACAAAGTCAGCATGGATTTACAAAAGGTAAATCATGTCTGACGAATCTTATAGAATTCTTCGAGGATGTAACTAGTAGCGTGGATAGGGGAGAACCAGTGGATGTGGTGTATCTGGACTTCCAGAAGGCTTTCGACAAGGTCCCACATAAGAGATTAGTATACAAACTTAAAGCACACGGCATTGGGGGTTCAGTATTGATGTGGATAGAGAACTGGCTGGCAAACAGGAAGCAAAGAGTAGGAGTAAACGGGTCCTTTTCACAATGGCAGGCAGTGACTAGTGGGGTACCGCAAGGCTCAGTGCTGGGACCCCAGCTATTTACAATATATATTAATGATCTGGATGAGGGAATTGAAGGCAATATCTCCAAGTTTGCGGATGACACTAAGCTGGGGGGCAGTGTTAGCTGTGAGGAGGATGCTAGGAGACTGCAAGGTGACTTGGATAGGCTGGGTGAGTGGGCAAATGTTTGGCAGATGCAGTATAATGTGGATAAATGTGAGGTTATCCATTTTGGTGGCAAAAACAGGAAAGCAGACTATTATCTAAATGGTGGCCGACTAGGAAAAGGGGAGATGCAGCGAGACCTGGGTGTCATGGTACACCAGTCATTGAAAGTAGGCATGCAGGTGCAGCAGGCAATGAAGAAAGCGAATGGTATGTTAGCTTTCATACCAAAAGGATTTGAGTATAGGAGCAGGGAGGTTCTACTGCAGTTGTACAGGGTCTTGGTGAGACCACACCTGGAGTATTGTGTACAGTTTTGGCCTCCAAATCTGAGGAAGGACATTATTGCCCTAGAGGGAGTGCAGGGAAGGTTCACCAGACTGATTCCTGGGATGTCAGGACTGTCTTATGAAGAAAGACTGGATAGACTTGGTTTATACTCTCTAGAATTTAGGAGATTGAGAGGGGATCTTATAGAAACTTATAAAATTCTTAAGGGGTTGGACAGGCTAGATGCAGGGAGATTGCTCCCGATGTTGGGGAAGTCCAGGACAAGGGGTCACAGCTTAAGGATAAGGGGGAAATCCTTTAAAACCGAGATGAGAAGAACTTTTTTCACACAGAGAGTGGTGAATCTCTGGAACTCTCTGCACAAGTCGAGGCCAGTTCATTGGCTATATTTAAGAGGGAGTTAGATGTGGCCCTTGTGGCTAAGGGGATCAGGGGGTATGGAGAGAAGGCAGGTACGGGATACTAAGTTGGATGATCAGCCATGATCATATTGAATGGCGGTGCAGGCTCGAAGGGCCGAATGGCCTACTCCTGCACCTAATTTCTATGTTTCTATGTTTCCTCCAGGGATGCACTTGACCCCAGCTGCCTACACCTGTCCCATGCATCCTTCTTGTTTGTGGCTAACATCTCAGGTTCGCTCGTCAGCCAAGCTTCCTTACGTTTGCCTGCTTTGCCCTTCACTAACGGGGACGTACACATCCTGAGCTTTCTTCAGTACATTTTTTAAAACGTCCCACTTGGCCAATGTTCCTATCCCCTCAAATAACCTGCTCCAGTCAACTTGAGCGAGACCTTCTCTCATACCCTCAAAGTTGGCCTTGCCCCAGTTGAGCATTTTAACATGTGGACCCTCTCCATCCCTATCCATAATTATCTTAAACCCAATTGAACTGTGGTCACTTGTCCCAAAAGGCTCCTCCACAAGCACCTCATTAAATTGCCCTTCCCAATTTCCCAATACGAGATCCAGCATTGCCCTCTCATGTATGGGGGCCTCCATATACTACTTAAAAAAATTCTCCTGAACACTTTTAAGAAATTGCACCCCATTTAAACCCTTCACACTATGATTTTCCCTTTTTGGGAAAGTTAAAATCCCCTACTGCAAAGGAATTCCCTGCAACCTGTTTCTCTCGCGGTTCACAGACTCGCCAGCCGCTTGCCACTTTTGCGGGCTGGAAGAGTCTGTGTACCACGTGTATATGGAGTGTGTGAGGTTGCATCCCCTGTTCCATTATCTAAAGGGGCTGCTCCTTGCCTTCTGGCTGCACTTCACACCCACCATCCTCATCACCTGTGCGTAGGGGAGAGGGTAGGTCTGAAGATGTCCTGGTTGGGTTGCTCCTGGGCCTGGCCAAGCTGGCCATCCGCGGGTCACGGCGCCAGGCGGTGGAAGGCTTTACCCTAGCCGGCTGCCCGCCCCTTTTCCAGGGTTAAGTCCGTGCCCGGGTGGGGTTAGAAAGGGAATCCGCCCTGTCCACGGGCACCCTGGGGGAGTCCCGGGACCACTGGGCTCCGCTGGGTGTTGAATGCATCTTCAATAAGGATTGTAACATAGTTGTATAGTTTATTATGGATATTTGTTTGTATTGTATTATGGTGGTGGGTTCTGGTTTGTTTTTATTGTCATGTAATTATTATTTTTTAATAATTGAATACATTTTTTGATTAAAAAAAAAAATATCTAGTTTAAACTCTCTCGTGTAGCATTAGCAAACCTGCCCGCTTGGATGTTGGTCCCTCTCCAGTTAAGGTGCAACCTGTCCCTTTTGTACAGGTCCCCCTGCCCCAGAAGTGATCCCAATGATCCAGAAATCTAAATCCCTGTCCTCTGCGCCAACTCCTCAGCCACACATTCATTTCCTCTATCTACCTATTCTTACCTTCACTAGTACGAAGTATTGGAAGCAATCTTTTTTTTTAAATTATTATTTTTATTAGAAGCAATTGTACAAGAATAAAACATTTGCCATGTAAAATTATACAATTATTGTACAGCAATATTGACCTTTTAACCTGAAAATGAGAGAAAGAACAAGAGAAGGAAAAGGTGAAAAGTGATAAGATAGGACCCCTAGACTACTAAAGTACCTCCTCCCCCCCCCCCCCCCCCCCCCACCTCACCCAACCCATCGTTGGATTTAAATCCAAAGTTGTGTTGCACCATACTATCCTTGTAAGAATTCGGTAAAGGGTGTCCATGTCTTGAAGAATTGATCTGGTTTTTCTGCCAGGACAAGCCTAATATTTTCCAAATGTAGTGTCTCAGACATGTTTGTAATCCACATCTTTACAGTAGGGACTGATGTGTTTCCAAAATGTTAGTATTCATTTTTTCGCTGTTATCAGGCCACAATTAAGGAATCGTCTTTGAAGGAAGCAATCCTGAGATCACTGCCTTCCAGTCTTCTACTCAATTTCGTAAACTCGTGTTACAGAACCTCCTTCCTCCCTATATTGTTCGTGCCAACATGCACAACAACTCCCAGCTGCTGCCCCTCACTCTTGAGGATGCCATGCAGCTGCTCAGAGACATCCTGGACCCTGGCACCAGGGAGGCAACGCACCATCCTGGAGTCTCTCTGCCGCCGCAGAATCTCCTGTCCGCACCCCTGACAATCGAGTCCCCCACCACTACGGCTCTGCCTGACATCGCTGTTCCCCCGTTGAGCCTCAGCACCAGGGGTTGGAGTCACAGCCCTGGCTGCCACTCAATCTTGTCGTGTCTTCCGCTCCGACAGCTCCCAAGAGGGTGTACCCTGTTTTTAATAGGTACAGGCACCTGGGGGCTCCTGCACTCCATGTTTACTTCTCTTCCTCATCGTCGGTGATCAGAGGTGACATTACGAACGGTTCGTCTAGTGAGGCTATATGGGTGGAGCTGAGGAACAAGAAAGGGATGATCACCTTGTTGAGAATGTACTACAGAACCCAGAATAGTCAATGGAAATTAGAAGAACAAATGTGCCAGGAGATTGCAAACAGCTGCAGGTTAAATAAAGTTGCCAAAGTAGGGGATTTTAACTTTCCCAAAAAGGGAAAATCATAGTGCGAAGGGTTTAAATGGGGTGCAATTTCTCAAAAGTTTTCAGGAGAGTTTTCTTAAGTAGTATATGGAGGCCCCCACACACGAGAGGGCAACGCTGGATCTAGTATTGGGAAATTGGAAGGGAAATTTAATGAAGTGCTTGTGGAGGAGACTTTTGGGACAAGTGACCACAGTTCAATTCACCTTGGCTCTTCCTGTATCCTTGGTGTGACAACCTCACTGTAGGTCTTGTCCAGGAAACTCTCGTTTTCCCGGATGGTCATCACTCTGCTGCTCCAGTTCCCCAACACTTCAGCTCATTCAGGAGCTGCACCTGGACACAATTTCCGCAGTTGTAGTTGTCAGAAGCACCAGCAGTGTCCCTGACTTCCCACATCCTGCAGGGGAGACACTGTACAACTTGCCTGCCATTACTTCAATGGACAAAATCACAAATGAGACACAATCAGAGTTGAGTGAAACCTATTCCCTTCTCTGCTGCCGATAACCTCCTTCTGCACTGCAATATGTCACACGTTTAAAATATCAGACACACGGAGAACCGATTCAAGTGTAGTCTCCGTGCCTCAGCCTCCTCGCCAAAGACTCACACTATCTCCCAAGGCACTTCACCTCAACAAGGCCGTTCCCCTACATCAAGCCCTGCTTTTATTTGCTGATCAATTAACTAATTTACTGATTAACTAGTTTAGATTCTGCAGCCAATTCCCACCCTCCCTCCTTCAACTGCTGCTCCTCTGACGACCTTGAAGGTATGTCTTTGCCGACCTGGTAAGTCCTAGCAAAGTCCTTGTAAATATTCTCTGCGCTGTCTCCAGCTGAATGATACCCTTCCTTTGAGCAGGGTGACCAAAACTATGCACAATACTCCAAATGCAGCCTCAGCCAACACCTTGTACAACTTCTTGAAGAAGAAGAAATTATTTTTTCTTGATGGGCTGGGTGTCATTTCAAGTTCAAGTTCAAGTGAGTTTATTGTCATGTGTCCCTGTATAGGACAATGAAATTCTTGCTTTGCTTAAGCACACAGAAAATAGTAGGCATTTACTACAAAACAGATAAATGTGTCCATACACCATGATATAAATATATACACACATGAATAAATAAACTGGTAAAGTGCAAATAACAGAAAGTGGTTATTAATAATCAGAGTTTTGTCCGAGCCAGGTTTAATAGCCTGATGGCTGTGGGGATGTAGCTATTCCTGAACCTGGTTGTTGCAGTCTTCAGGCTCCTGTACCTTCTACCTGAAGGTAGCAGGGAGATGAGTGTGTGGCCAGGATGGTGTGGGTCTTTGATGATACTGCCAGCCTTTTTGAGGCAGCGACTGCGATAAATCCCCTCGATGGAAGGAAGGTCAGAGCCGACGATGGACTGGGCAGTGTTTACTACTTTTTGTAGTCTTTTTCTCCTCTGAAGAAGGGTTTTCGACCCGAAATTGCCTATTTCCTTCGCTCCATAGATGCTGCTGCACCCGCTGAGTTTCTCCAGCATTTTTGTGTACCCAGGCTAATTTTAAATGTATTTTTAATTGTTCATTGCTCTGCTTCTTGCATTGAACTTCAAAAGTAAGGTGTTGTGAGATACATTCCAGGCGGTGTACGTTGTTTCAATGCTAGCTCTTATGTGACAGTTTATCGGTGGTGGCTTTCTCTGACACCTTATTTTACAAATACTTTTTGAGCAAAACGGCCCTTCCTTTATTCTCCATTAACATTGATTTTCTATTTAACTGGCTGATCTTTGAACCCTTTACAAAAATAAATCTTTTGCTTGAAGGGTTGAAGTAGCATTTGTTCACTTTCAAGAAAACCTGCAAAATGAGTTAATTTTTACAATGAGACCAGTTCAGCATGTTTGTGTAGTTTGCACACCGTACCAATATGTACTGACTGATAATAATCAGCAAAGCAAGATGGAAGCCAGTGACTGTAGCATGGATTAAAATTAATTGTTTCACCTAAGATTATTATGATGCACACATAAAATAGTTTAGTAGTTTCACTGTTGTACTCTTGCCTGAGGAGGAAATTGCACCTCGTGAAGCTATTTCCTTCCCCAACTATCAGCAAATCCAACTCACAGCAAAGTAAAGGGCCTGTTCCACTTAGGCGATTTTTTTAGGCGACTGCCGGCGACTAGGCTGTCGCCACACGGTCGTCGGGGTGTCGCCTGTATGGTTGTGAGTAATCTCCTCGGTCGCCCAAAGATTTGTAGCGTTTTTTTCTGATCGCCGCTGGATTTTGAAATGTTCAAAACTTGGGCTTGTTGTAGCTTGTCTTCTCCTGACGTAGGTGCTGTCGTAGGTTGTCGCCATGTGACAAAGGTTGTCGCCATGCGACGAAGGTTGTCGCCATGTGACAAAGGTTGTCGCCATGCGACGAAGGTTGTCGCCATGTGACAAAGGTTGTCGCCATGCGACGAAGGTTGTCGCGGGTGCTGACTTCGGTGAATTCCATTGTCGTAGTCGCTGATAGTCGCCCAAAATAATTACCTAAGTGGGACAGGCCCATTAGTTCAGTCGCCGGTTTTTCGGCGACCTGCTACGACTATAACAGCCGCCTATTTCCTTCGCTCCATAGATGCTGCTGCACCCGCTGAGTTTCTCCAGCATATTTGTCTACCCTCGATTTTCCAGCATTTGCAGTTCCTTCTTAAACAGCTGAAAGACAATAGCCGACAACAGCCGAGCCATCCACCGTGTGCCGATACATGATGAAGGGGACATCGTGAATAACGTTTAGTACAAGATAAAGCCAGTAAAGTCTGATCAAAGATAGTCTGAGGGTCTCCAATGAGGTAGATAGTAGCCCAGGTCTGTTGTCTAGTTGCTGGTAGGATGGTTCAGTTGCCTGATGAAATACTTTTGACATTTCCACAAGCAACTCCCATGAACGATAATATAATACAAGTCCAACAATCGGATATTGGGTGAGCCATAAATATGTATAAAGAATTATTTATTTTTTTCCCAAAATAAAATTTGAAACATGACCTTCAAACCCACTTGGGAGGGTGAACTAAGCTTTACATAGCTTGTCTTAACATTTCATCCACAGCAAGGCACTTCTAATGATGCAGCACTCCTTGGTTCCAACCCAACTTTACAGTCCAGGGTATCTGTACTCGTGGGTTACACTAACCGAGGAACCAGTGAAGATGGTAACTAACTGCAGGCCGAGGGCAAATTGCTTTCTTCTTGCTGTTTTGGAAAATTGACTTGAGCAGGAGTGACAGACGTTTATGAAACGCAGCGATGATTTAAATCTGAGAGTATCTGTCGCACCGTTTTTATGGATTTCCCAGAAATAACGCATCTTTTCTGAAATTTATTTTCCATTTTATCACTGATTACTTCCCTTTGTAACGTGTGTGCTGGATTTCCTACAGATTAACTAAGAGATTAAATTCATTTATCAAAGCCTTGCATTCAATGCAGAAAAGGCATTAATGGAACTGTCTTAACAACAACTGCAAATCTATGCAAAATGTATTTAATTAAGACTTCAAGTCTGTCTTTAGGCAGCAGAGATCTCTTTGCAATTATGAAAACTTCCACATCTTGCTTAATGTTGTAACTGCTTTCAACATAATCACTGATACTTTATGCAGAATAATGTAATATTGAAATAACATTAATGACCTTTTTTTAAATATGTGCAACCTCTCCCTTTTTGATGTAAGCAGATCAAAACTGCGTGAAGCCACATTGAAGATCGGGTATCTTTTTAGAGAGAGAAATCAGGATGAAGTGTTTTTGGCCAAAAAGGGTTCTTGTCTGAACAGGAAGGTATTAAGTGCCGGTGAGAAGCTGTGGGAAAAGTATAGAGCGTGTTGTGGGTGAAGCATGAGGGATGGGTTGATGGTTGAATGGAGGTCGGGTATCGGTTAAATTATGGAGCAAAGCACCTGGTGGGGTTCTTTTCAACAAAGACAGACACGAAATGCTGCAGTGACTCAGCGGGACAGGCATCATCTCTGGAGAGAAGCAATGGGTGACGTTTCTGGTCGAGACCCTTCTTCAGACGTTCATTCCATTCTCTGTCCATTTTGACAAACTTGCCGAAGACCTCTAAAGATGTATCTGCCCCCTGATGTGAACATGTGGAGCTCAACATCGTGGCTATCTGTTTGTATTATTCGTTAACACCTTCTCCACAGCCAACAATGGACCATTGTGGGCTCTCCTTGATCATCGTTGCTGGCTTTGATTTGTCCTTTTGCGTAACTTTCATTCTTTTTTCTATGTAATTTTTCATATCTCACGTTTCCCTCTCCCCCGACTCTCAGTCCGAAGAAGGTTCTCGGCCCTACTCCTTTTCTCAAGAGATGCTGCCTGACCTCCAGCTTCTTGTGTCCATATTCGGTGTAAACCAGCTATCCCAGGTTAAAGGGATATGGACCAAGTGTGAGCAAAGGCGGGACAAATGGGGCATCTTTGGGGCATCTTTGTCGGCATGGGCAAATTGGGCCGAAGGGCCTGTTACTGTGCTCCATGACACTGTGCCTTGTATGTTCTCAGCCTAATTGTTGGTGTGCAGCTTAAGATTTGATGTTGACCTCGCATGGAAGCAAACCATTCAGAGCGAAATCTATTCAGATGTGATCACAGCTCAGGCGAAGGTAGCTGCTGACCTGAGGGTAATGTTTGCTAAGCTGCTTCTGAGCTCAACCACAAGGGCTGCAAAGGAGGAAATAACAGCAAGCTGGGTTTTGTGTTCAAGTGGGTCTTAAACCCTCAGCCAGGCAGGCACGAGGGCTGCAGCTAAACCACAAGCAAAGAAACTCAGATACTTGAACTGCGCAGTAACCTGGCAGGTGTGGTTAATATGAAACAAACATCTATCTGATATCAAATATCTTTTGGATTTGTTGTATCTGAACCTCCCGGCTATTTATTGCTACATGTTTCAAGGTTTCTCTAATGTTTGAACAGTTATTTTGGTTAAATTTGCAAAAGTTCATTTGTATAGTGAACACAATGAAAATCATCCACTCTTTTTCACCCCCCCCCCCCCATCCCCTCCCACCTAAATCCCTTCTCCTGGCTTTACATTCTATGCCTCTTCTCACTTTATCTTGCATCTTTTTGTTTTTTTCTCCCTCTGTCCTTTTCCCACCCATCTGCCAAGCAAACCCTCGGCTGTATCCACCTATCACTCGCCTGGTTTGTACTGCCCAAAGATCCTATAGCGGAGCAAGATAGACCACTCCTTCTAAATGCAATGGGCTGACGTGTAGTATGCAACGGAACGGAACGTGGGCCTTTTTTTCATCCATTTCAGTAACCCGACTCGCAGTGTAATCAACGTTGCGGGGGTACAGTTTGTGTTAATAAATTAAAATTCTGAAAATGAGGAGAAGATTTTTATCAAATAACTTTTATTTTTACGAGGATGTTTCCGTAACCGGCTTCCGTCTCCGCACTAGTATCTTTGCTCCGCTACGGGATCTTTGGTGCGGAGACGGAAGCCGGTTACGGAAATGGGGCCGAAAATTACCCATGAATCTGCCCATGACCGTACTATGTCTTTTTCGCCGAGTGATCTATCTTGCTCGCTATAGGATCTTTGGTACTGCCCCTGATGCTCATCCAGCTTTCCTCCCTCCCCCCACTACAATCAGTTTGAGGTAGGGACCCAACCCAAAACGTTGCCTGTCCATGTCCTCCAGAAATGCTGCCTGACCCGCTGAGTTACTCCACCTGTGCCTTAGTTTTAAAATCTTTAAAAGGTTGGTTGTATGTACTGGAGGTTCCAGTACATGTACCCGCCTGTTGTGTCGGGGAGCAGGTCCATGGGTCGTAGCAGCGTCTGACAGAAGGATTGGGTTCCAGATGGAAAAGCAGTGACAGACACTTGGCGTTAGAGGGTTGGGGAACCTGGAGCAACACGGGTTCATTCAGTGGGCGAGGAATCTGATTATAGAACAGTGCAGCATAGGAACAGGCTCATTTGGGCCACAAATGTCCATGCTGAATGTGATGCCAAGTTAAACTAATCACCTCTGCAGGCATGTGATCCATATTGCCCCCATTCAACTGTAGCAGGTGTCAGCGAAACTGAACAGTATTTTATTGTCACATGTACAGGACAGTGAAATCCTTAGAGGATCAGAGAATCAAAGAATGTGAACCATTGTCGGGTCAGGGGACTGGGACATTCAAAACATCACAGTCAGAAGGCTCTTCATCTTTCAAAGTGTTTCATCCTTTTTCATTTTTCCAGTTGTCATTGTAAGTAACCCATTATAGTTTCATAAGTTCATCAGTGGTAGGAGTAGAAATAGGCCATTCGGCCCATCAAGTCTATTCTGCCATTCAATATCATGGGTGATCTATCTTTCCTTCAACCACATTCTCCTGTCTTCTCCCCATAACCCCTGGCACCGGTACTAATCAAGAATCTATCTATCTCCTTCCTTGCCTCTGACTTCCTGCCTGCTAGTTTGGTAAGCAGAATGAACACTCCCTGAGTCAAGTGAAGCTGCCTCACTCAATGTGAAGATAGACACAAAAAGCTGGAGAAACTCAGCGGGTCGGATAGCAGAAAAGGAGCAGGTGACGTTTCGGGTCGAGACCCTTCTTGACCTGAAATGTCACCTATTTCTTTTCTCCAGAGATGCTGTCTGACGCTGAGGTACTCCAGCTTTTTGTGTCTATCATCAGTGTAGACCAGCATCTGCAGTCCCTTCCTCCACTCAATGTGAAAATTCATCTCATAAACAAATGCCAATTTAAAAGATCAGGCAGAAAATTTACAACAGGATGTTCAAAGCTGAAATGTCGTGCAACCATAAAATACCCTTCGATTATCCAATTTACAATATTCAGCCATTAAGACAAAGCCAATTTCATTCCAGAAGGCAGTGATAGTTAACTGGCCTAATCTTTTTAATGTTTTATCTTCAGCGTGTTTGTTTTGTTCAGATTGCACCATTGAATGAATGATTAAGTGGGCAGTGATACTAACATGTGGAAAGTGGCTTCTTAGTATTCCTCACAGAAGCATATTGCTGCTCAACAGTGCGTTGATGGCTTAATCAGAGCCAATACCCCCTGCTTTTGTCATCAATGCCTTTAAAAATAGAATTGGCTGAACTTCAGGCCATGGCAGGTCAGAGGTTTAGTAGAAATTGACATAATTGATGTCCTGCCAGACCAAGGTTGATTGTTGAAAGGTTGATGTCCTGCTGACAGAGGCAGAGTCAAGGACATATTGGCCTCGGGTGTGTTGGCTTGTCCATCCTTATGAGGAATGATATGTGGATTCAATTCAGTTAGCGGATTTTTCATCAAGCGGTGGATGCCAACGTAACCAAACGATCATAAATGAAAGGACGAGATAGAGTAGATCTGGAGTGGATATTTCCACTTGTGGGAGAGTCGAGGATCAGAGGACTCGAGGACAGTGTGTTGCCTACCTGGTGGCAGGGTCCAAGATGTCTCGGACCGACTTCAGAACATCCTTGAGAGGGAAGGTGAGCAGCCAGAAGTGGTTGTAGGCACAAGCCGAGACGTAGGCACAAACGACGTCGGGAAGGAGAGGGAGGTTCTGCAATATGAGTTTAGAGAGTTAGGAAGAAGGCTGAAAAGCAGGACTTCTAGGGTGGTTATCTCTGGATTGCTTCCAGTACCTCATGCTGGTGAGGGCAGGAACAGGGAGATGGGGGATCAGAATGTGTGGATGGGGGCTGGTGCAGGGATTTAGATTTAGGGACCACTGGGATCTCTTCTGGGGTAGGGGTGAGCTGTGCAAAAGGGACGGGTTACATCTTAACTGGAGGGGGACCAACATTCTGGCAGGCAGGTTTGCTAGTACTACACGTGTTGGTTCAAACTAAATAGTGTGGGGGTTGACAAGTTGGGAGTATAAGGATATAGTTAAAGGGGCAGAGAGTATAGGAAACTTTATGAAAGAGACACAAATTAATGGGACGGAAAGTTCAAGAGGGATAAGAGAGCAAGGTCAGGAGAAATAGGAACCGGTGTGAGAGGGGAGGTGAATACCGAAGTTAAAGTGTTGTATATGAATGCGAGAAGTATAAGAAATAACGTGAGTGAGCTTGAGGCTCAGTTAGAAATTGGTAAGTATGATGTTGTGGGAATTACAGAGACATGGCTACAAGAGGTCCAGGGCTGGGAACTGAATATTCAGGGATATACGTCCTATCGAAAAGACAGACAGGTGGGCAGAGGGGGTGGGTTGGCTCTGTTGGTAAGGAATGAAATTCAGTCACTTGTGAGGGACGACATAGAATCCGAAGATGTAGAGTCATTGTGGATAGGACTGAGGGATTGTAAGGGTAAAATGACCCGAATGAGAGTTTACAGGCCCCCAAACAGTGGCCTGAATATAGGATGCAAGTTGTGTCAGGAGTTAAAATTGGCATGTAGCAAAGGTAATTTTACGGTGGTTATGGGAGATTTCAACATGCAGGTAGACTGAGAAAATCAGGTTGGTACTGGACCCCAAGAAAGGGAGTTTGTGGAGTGCCTCCGAGATGGATTCTTGGAGCAGCTTGTACTGGAGCCTACCAGGGAGAAGGCAATTGTATTTAGAGTTGTGTAATGAACCAGATTTGATAAGTGAACTCGAGGTAAAGGAGCCATTAGGAGGTAGTGACCATAATATGATGTTTTAATCTTCAATTTTAGAGGGAGAAGGGAAAATCTGAAGTGTCAGTATTACAGTTGAACAAAGGGGACTATGGAGCCATGAGGGAGGAGCTGGCCAAAGTTGACTGGAAAGGGACCCTAGCAGGGATGACAGTGGAACAACAATGGCAGGTATTTCTGGGAATAATCCAGAAGATGCAGGATCATTTCATTCCAAAGAAGAAGAAAGATTCTAAGGGGAGTAAGAGGCGACCGTGGCTGACAAGGGAAGTCAAGAACAGTATAAAAATAAAAGAGAAGACATATAACCTAGCAAAGACGAGCGGGAAGCCAGAGAATTGGGGAACTTTTAAAGATCAACAGAAGGTACGGTAACTAAAAAGGCAATACGGGGCGAAAAGATGAAGTACAAAAGTAAGTTAGCCAAGAATATAAAGGAGAATAGTAAAAGCTTCTTTAGGTATGTGAAGAGGAAAAAATTAGTTAAGACAAATGTGGGTCCTTTAAAGACAGAAATGGGTGAATTTATTATGGGGAACAAGGAAATGGCAGACGAGTTGAAAAGGTACTTTGGTTCTGTCTTCACTAAGGAAGACTCAAACAATCTCCCAGATGTACTAGGGGACAGAGGACCTAGGATGAAGGAGGAAGTGAAGGAAATTCTCATTAGTCAGGAAATGGTGTTGGGTAGACTGATGGGACTGAAGGCTGATAAATCCCCAGGGCCTGATGGTCTGCATCCCAGGGTACTCAAGGAGGTGGCTCTAGAAATCGTGGACGCATTGGTGATCATTTTCCAATGGTCTATAGATTCTGAATCAGTTCCTGTTGATTGGAGGATAGCTAATGTTATCCCACTGTTTAAGAAAGGAGGGTGAGAGAAAGCAGGGAATTATAGACCAGTTAGTGGGGAAGTTGCTGGAATCGATTATCAAAGGTGTAATAGCGGCACATTTGGATAGCAGTAACAGGATCGGTCCAAGTCAGCATGGATTTACGAAGGGGAAGTCATGCTTGACTAATCTTCTGAGATTTTTTGAGGATGTAACAAGGAAATGGATAAGGGAGACCCAGTGGATGAAGTGTACCTGGACTTTAAGAAAGCATTTGATAAGGTCCCACACAGGAGATTAGTGGGCAAAATTAGAGCACATGATATTGGGGCTAAGGTATTGACATGGATATAAAATTTGTTGGCAGACAGGAAATAAAGAGTAGGGATTAACGGGTCCCTTTCAGAATGGCAGGCAGTGACTAGTGGGGTGTCGTAAGGCTCAGTGCTAGGACTGCAGCTATTTACAATATACATTAATGATTTAGATGAAGGAATTAAAAGTAACATGAGCAAATTTGCAGATGACACAAACCTGGATGGCAGTGTGAACTGTGAAGAGGATGCTATGAGGATGCAGGGTGACTTGGACAGGGGTGAGTGGGCTAATGCAGTACAATGTAGATAAATGTGCGGTTATCCACTTCGGTGGGAAGAACAGGAAGGCAGATTATTATCTGAATGGTGTCAGGTTAGGAAAAGGGGAAGTACAATGAGACCTGGGTGTCCTAGTACATCAGTCACTGAAAGTAAGCATGTAGGTACAGCAGGCAGTGAAGAAAGCTAATGGCAAGTTGGCCTTCATAATGAGAGGAGTTGAGTATAGGAGAAAAGGTCCTTCTACAGTTGTATAGGGCCCTGGTGAGGCCAAACCTGGAGTATTGTGTGCCGTTTTGGTCTCCTAATTTGAGGAAAGACATTCTTACTATTGAGGGAGTGCATCGTAGGTTCACGAGGTTAATTCCCGGGATGGCGGGACTGTCATATGATGAAAGAATGGAGCGACTGGGATTGTATTCACTGGAATTTAAATGGATGAGAGGGGATCTTATAGAAACATTAGATTATTAAGGGATTGGACACGCTAGATGCAGGAAACATGTTCCCGATATTGGGGGAGTCCAGAACCAGAGGCCACAGTTTAAGAATAAGGGGTGGGCCATTTAGAACTGAGACGAGGAAAAACTTTTTCACTCAGAGCGTTGAGAATCTGTGGAATTCTCTGCCTCAGAAGGCAGTGGAGGCCGAGTCACTGGATGCATTCAAAAGAGAGTTAGATGGAGCTCTTCGGGGTCGTGGAATCGAGGGATATTGATTGATTGATTGATTGATTGATTCTTTTAATGACCACAGCCAGGCTGGTGGAATTTGTTATGCCAATGCAGCACATATAAAAAAAGAATACAAACATGACAATACTAAAGAACTTTAACATGAAAACATCCCCCCACAATGGTTCCATTATGGGGGAAGGCACAAAGTCCAGTCCCCAACCCCAGTTCCCCCATAGTCGGGCCTATTTGAGGCCTCCACAGTTGCCTCTACGGAGGCCCGATGTTCCAGGCCGTTCTTGCCGGGTGATGTTGTTCCGGCGTCGGGAGAGTCCTCTCAGCGGCATGGGAACCCTGGAAACGGCCGCCTCCTTACTCGAGACCGTGGCTTCCGGAGCCGACAAGGCCGCGCTGAATGGAGCTCAACTGGCAATCTCATCGAGAGATCCCAGGCTCCCGATGGAAAGTTCAGCGCCGCTGCCCACAGCCGCTCCACAGACCCGCAGCTCCGCAACGGACCCAGCTCACCGGAGTTCCAGCTCAGTGACCCAGGCAAGGCACCGCCCGCCCCGCAATGGCGCTCCAGCGCAGCTCCGCCGATGCCGGTGCCGCCGCCGATGCCGAGGTTCTGGGCGGTCCCCTCAGGAAACGCCGCTCCAGGCCCGCTGTTAGGCCGCGAGGACGGGTCGAGAGTGCAGCCCGGAGAAAAGCTGCATCTCCGACCAGGTAGGGACCCTGAAAATTAGTTTCCCCCTTCCCCCCCCCCCTCCCCACACATAAAAAAGCTAGAACTCCTAAAACAAAACACTAAACTAACTAAAAATAAGAAAAAAATAAGATGAAAGGACAGGACATTCCTGTGGAGAAGGCAGGAATGGGGTACTGATTGTGGATGATCAGCCATGATCACATTGAATGGCGGTGCTGGCTCAAAGGGCCGAATGGCCTACTCCTGCACCTATTGTCTATGTATCTACAGTATGTATCTATGACGTACCTTTTAGAATGGAGATGAGGAATATATTTAGCCAGAAAAAGGTGGTGAATTTGTGGAATCATTGCCACATACTGCTGTGGAGGTCAAGTCATCGTGTATTTTTAAAGTAGAGATTGGTGAGGGCATCAAAGGTTATGGGGAGAAGGCAGGAGAATTGGGTTGAGAGGGAAAAATAGATCAGCCATATCGAATGGTGGAGCAGGCAGTTTAGAAGAAGGATGAGAAATCCTCAACAAACACCAAGGAGTGCTTGATCGAAGGATCGAATGGTGGAGCAGACTCAATGGGCCAACTTGCAAACACTGTGCTGGAGTAACTCAGCAGGTCAGGCTGCATCTCTGGAGGACATGGATAAGCAATGTGTAGGAAGGAATTGCAGATGCTGGTTTGCATTGAAGACAGACCACAAAATGCTGGAGTAACTCAGTGGGACATGCAACATCCCTGGAGAGAAGGAATGGGTGACGTTCCAGGCCAGGGCCGTTCTTCTGACTCGTCCACTGCTGCCTGTAGTGTTGCCTGACCCACTGTGTTATTCCAGCACTTTGTGTTTTACACAACATTGCGGCACCTGCAGTTCCTTGTGTCCAGGTGAGGAGTGGGTTGATTTTAGTTTAGTTTAGTTTAGAGATACAGTGCTGAAACAGGCCCTGCGGCCCACTGAGCCCCCATTGACCAGCGTTCTCCTACATTAACACTACCCTACACACACCAGGGACAATTTGCACTTATACCAAGTCAACTAACCCACAAACCTGCTTGTCTTTGGAATGCGGGAGGAAACCGCCGATCTCGGAGAAAACCCACACGGTCACGGGGAGAACGTACAAACTCCGTACAGACAGCGCCCGTAGTCAGGATCGAACCTGGGTCTCGGGCACTGCAAGCGCTGTATGGCAGCAACTCCCCTGCTTTGCCACCATGCTACCACTTAAAAATAGAATATCTGGTCATGATCACATTGCTGTTTGTGGGAGTTTGCAGCATGCGAGTTGTCTGGAACAGTACTAAAAAAATGTATAGTCAGCAGAAGATGCCGTTTGTGTCAGATATTGGGGCTTTTGGATTTTAATATCTCATCTCAAATCCGAAAATCCCCCCTTTCCCCCCCCCACCTCAAAAGGTCAAATACGGTTAACTTAGTTCAATGTAAATTGCTGAGGGCCTTATTCGCGGTTATGAAACACATTGTATAAATACGAGAACTCTCACTCTCATAAGTTTCCTTCATTTATGTCAAAAATCACTTTTTATCCATTTTGCGGAAAGTCTTGAGTTTCCAGGGCAATGAATTACAGCCAGGATCTTGCAGTTGATTTACAGCTGGTCAAGAAGGTTTACAGTATGATCACTGTTTGACAGTTGTTGGCTGTCACAGGAACCAACTTGGACACACAAGCTCCTCCACGTAGCAATTATTGTCATGTATACAGTATGGAAACAGGCCCTTCAGCCCAACGTGTCCATGCTGACCATGTTGTCCCCATCTCAGCTTGTCCCACTTGCCTGTATTTGGTACGTATCACTCTAAACCTTTCCTATCCATATACCTGTCCAAATTCCTTTTTAATGCTGTTGCATTTCCTGAGTCAACTACCTCCTCTGGTGGGGCTCATTCAATATACCCACCACCCTTTGTGTGGAAAAAGTTGAGTTAGAACTAGGATTGCCAACTGTCCCGTATTAGGCGGGACATCATGTATTTTGGGCTAAATTGGTTTGTCCCATACGGGACCGCCCTTGTCCCGTATTTGACTGCTACTACTTGGGTTGAGGGGACTGTCGAGTTGGAGCGCCGCGTCCGACCCCCCCCTCACCCATCCCGACGTAGTGCAGCCTATGGAGTGCAGCAGCAGCAGCGCCTCGCCCGTGGCCCCATCGGTCAGCAGATCGGCTAGCTGTCTGACCTTCGGACCTTCGCTTACTGCAGACACCACCACTCCTCCTTATCACCGCCGATCATCGGTTCATGAGTTGGATGGGACACCAGACTTTGTGCGCGACGTCGCGCGGGCCAAAACTCCTCAGCTGGCACGCCGGCTGGGCTTTGTGTGCAGTCCAGCACCCAGGCCAACTCACCATTCACCCAGCCACGGCCGAGTCGGTCAACGAATTGCCGTCGGGAATTTGTCCTGTATTTTGACCTTTTGTCCCTTATTTGGGAGTGAGAACGTTGGCAGCCCTAGTTAGAACATAGAATGTACTTCCTATTAAATCGTGCCCCTCTTACCTTAAGCCTATGCCCTCTAGTTCTTGATTCCCCTACCCTGGGTAAAATTACATAATCACCCTATCTATTCCCCTCATGATTTTATACACCTCCATAAGATTGCCCCTTGGCCTCCAGTGCTCCAAGAAATAAAATCCCCACCTGCCCAACCTCTGCCTGTAGCTCAGGCCCCCCGGGTCAAGGCAACATACTCTTAAATCGTCTCTGCATTCTTCCAGCTGTATTGCATCTTTCCTAAAGCATATTGATCAGGACATCCGGCAGTAGAATTACTGTTGCAACAAACTTCTTTTTTTTTTAGGGGATCTCTGCAGGTTGAGCAGCGTCTGTGGAGGGGAATGGACAGATGACATTTTGAGTTTGGACCTTTCACCTGGACAAGAGTTTTTGGGGGGTGGGGGGGGGGGTGATGGGCATTGTAAGAGGAGCGGTTGATGGGCAGGTAATAGCCAGGTGGGGGTGACAGAGGCTCGGAGGTGATGGGCAAAGAAGGTGAAGCATAGAACCAAACGTGGGCGGGCGGGAAATGGGGAGGAGGAGGGAGGGGAGATCCAGTATGTGTAGGTGGTGGAACAGGTTCAATGGGTGGGGGAGGGGAAAGAAACTGGGCACTGGAGAGGCTGGTGGGGGTTAAAGATGAGTGTGTATCCGAGAGACAACAACTCAGGTCGGGCAACGTTTCGGGCCAAAACCCTTCTTCAGACAGATCAGTCTGAAGAAGGGTTTCGGCCCGAAACTTTGCCGATTTCTTTCGCTCCATAGATGCTGCTGCACCGGCTGAGTTTCTCCAGCACTTTTGTCTACCTTTGATTTTCCAGCATCTGCAGTTCCTTCTTAAACAAATCATCGGGTCAGGCAGCATTTGTGGGGGGAATGGAGAGATGATGTTGTGGATCTGGATCCTTTATCAGACTGTAAGACTTTATAAATGACATCAACTAATTACTACCTGACCCAAAATGTGGTTGTTGTTGTTAATTTCCACCACAGATGCTGCCTGACCCGGCACTCGAGTGCCTCCAGCACTTTGTGTTTTGCTCATGATTTCAGCATCTGCAGTTCCTCGCGTTTGGTGATTTACAATAGACAATAGGTGCAGGAGTAGCCCATTTGGCCCTTGGAGCCAGCACAGCCATTCAATGTGATCATGGCTGATCCTGTACCCCGTTCCTGTCTTCTCCCCATATCCTCTGACTCCGCTATCTTTAAGAGCCCTATCTATCTCTCTGATGTGAGAGCTCATTTGCTGCATACAAATCGGTTCCCAGATTTCCCCAATACAGTATAAGATTTCAGAAGTTCCACATATTGTTTGTGACATTCTTGTGTCTGTGTCGTGGTGAAAGACACCATGCTGGTAAATGCTTTGCTCTCCTTCAACAACTGAGGGAACGACATCCTTTCAATTCACCATTCTATTTCTGCGTTAAACCACTCTCTCTGCTTTTTTTCTTCTAACCTTTTTGAAAGCACCCTCGTACTGTAAATAGCTCCAATGTTCCCTCAGTGTTTCTCGGCAGCAGTGAGACAACTTTCACCTTAAATTGTGGTAGTTCTTTTTGTTTTATTGGAAATCCCCCAAGCAGAGACGTGTATTAAACGAGGAGCCCGGGCAGCTCCGAATACAACAAATACATCCGCGCAATGGTCACAAAACATCGTCACAACAGTCTACAAATGTCTGAACATCACACTCTGAAATCCAGGACCCTGTGACTGCGTTTCATTCACACTTCATTCACAGGCCTAGAGTTTAAAGCATTCGCTTGGAATTTCCATGTAATTCATGCACCTGTATCGAATTATACTCCTGTATCACTTTGAAGAAATGTAGATGCTTCTTTCTATGATTATTTACAAGCTATGTCCATGATGTGGAGGAGGGCCACTGTATCGGGTATCTAAGTTTGTCAATAGGTGGGAGGGCATGTGGCAATGCGAGTGTTTGGACTCTGTAACAGGATACACTCGGGTTGAGTGAGTGGGTGAAGATATGGAAATGAAGAGGTCGAGTACTTCAGTGAGAAAAAAACCTGGACGGATTTTTAACTAAATGGGGAAAGATTGCAGGTGAGTAAAATGCAAAGTAAGTTAGACACAGGGAATTGCAGATGCAAAGGGAATTGTACGTTTTCTTGTGCCAAACAATGCCAATGATAGACACAAAAAGCTGACGTTACTCTGTGGGTCAGGCGGCAACTCTGGAGAATAGGAATAAGTGTTGTTTCGGGTCAAGACCCGTCTTCAGACCAACAATGATTAATAGGCCGGTGGGGCAAGTAGACAGGAAGGCAAGGGGCATGTCATCCATTCTCGCAAGAGGATTTGGAGTTTAGAAAGAGAGAAATGTTATGATTGTACAGGGTGCTGATGTGTTTTGGAGTACAGTGCACAGATTTGATTATCGTACTTAAGAAAGAATAAACTTTTATTTGATGCTGCTCAAAGGAAATTTACAAAATTGATTTCTGAAATGAGGTGATTGTCCAGTCAGGGGTAGCTAATAACATTAGATGTATATTGTCTAGAAGAACGAGGAGTGTTGTTGAAATATGCAAGCTGCTTCTGAGGCTTGCCAGGAGATGTTTTTACTGGTGGGAGTATTGCAAATGAAGGGGCATTTTTTACAAGATTAAAAGCACGTTTTTCAAAGGTGAAATATGGAATAAGGTCTCGGAGGGTGGAGAGTGTCTGGAATTCTCTGCATGGGATAGTTGTGGAGGCTGAATATTTGGTGACATTTAAAAAGAAAATGGGTTCATTTTTGAATGATCAGAGAATTGAGGGTTCTAGTGTATTACACAGCCAAAAGATGGGCCATGTTGGTTGTAATGATATTGAACAGCTGGGCCCCGTGGCTCCTCCTGTTTCCATATACTCCTTGTCATTCTGTTATGTTTTATCTTCTGCATTAATTCCCTGGCCTTCAATCCCCATGCATTGGAACGTCTGACAAACGTGAAACTATTAGGGCGGGCCCAATGGCACAGCTGTTAGAACCGCCGCCTCACAGCGTCCGAGTCCCGGGTTCAACCCTGACCTCGGGTGCTGTCCGTGTGGAGTTTGCACGTTCTCGCTGCGACCGTGTGGGTTTTCTCCGGGTGCTCCCTCATCCCAAAGATGTGCAGGTTTGTAGGTTAACTGGCCCTCTGTAAATTGTCCCTAGTGTGAGGGGAGTGGGTGAGAAAGCAAGATAACATAGAACTAGTGTAAATAGGTGTGTTTGATGATTAGTGTGGACTCGGTGGACCGAAGGGCCTGTTTCCATGCTGTATCACTAAACGATGGATTTAAGAGAGCTCTAGGGACTAGTGGAGTCAAGGGATATGGGGAGAAGGCAGGCACGGGTTATTGATAGGGGATGATCAGCCATGATCACAATGAATGGCAGTGCTGGCTCGAAGGGCCAAATGGCCTCCTCCTGCACCTATTTTCTATGTTTCTATGAAACTTAACTATTTGCTGATTATTTATTTTCCTTCAGAAAAATCTTTTTGAAGATTTGAACAGCATAGATTTGGGCCATTCAGCCCGCGATATCTGTACTGACAATGGTGCTAATTTAAATGAACCCCTTCTGCCTGCACATGGTGTATATCCTGTGCATATTAATGTGCCTGTCTAAATGTCTCTTAAATATTGCTCTTGTATCTGCTTCCACAACCGCGCCTGATGATGTATTCCAGGAACCAAGTCTTGCGTTTAAAAAAAAAAAGTTATACAAATCTCCTTCTAAACTTCCCCTGTCTCGCCTTGAATCTATGCCCACTAGTATTTGTTATTTGCACCTTGGAACAAAGTATCCGACGATCCAACCTATCCATGCTTCTCATAAGGTCAGAAGTGACATGAGCAGAATTAGCCCATTCAGCCCATCAAGTCCACTCCACCATTCAATCATGGCTGATCAATCTCTCCCTCCTAACCCCATTCTCCTGCCTTCTCCCCATAACCCCTGAACCCGTACTAATCGAGAATCTATCTATCTCTGCCTTAACAATATCTATTGGCCTCCATAGCCTTATGTGGCAAAGAATTCCACAGATTCACCACCCTCTGACTAAAGAAATTCCTCCTCATCTCCTTCCTAAAGAAATGTCCTTTAGTTCTGAGGCTGTGTCCTCTGTTCCTAGACTCTCCCACTAGTGGAAACATCCTCTCCACATCCATTCTATCCAAGCCTTTTACTATTCATTTCGCAACGTTTCAATGAGGTTCCCCCTCATTCTTCTAAACTCCAGCGAGTACAGGCCCAGTGACGTCAAATGCTCATCATAGGTTAACCCACTCATTCCTGGGATCATTCTTGTAAACCTTCACTGGACCCTCTCCAGAGCCAACACATCCACAGATATGGTGCCCAAAATTGCTCACAATATTCCAAATGTGGCCTTACCAGCGCCTTATAAAGCCTCCGCGTTATATCCCCGTTTTTGTTTACAAGCCCTCTTGAAATAAATGCTAGCATTGAGTTTGCCTTCTTTACTACCGATTTGACCTGCAGATTAACTTTTTGGTAATCCTGCACCTGTACTCCCAAGTCCCTTTCTCATAGTTTTGTATATTACACATCCTATTATTACCCCTGCTGGCAACACCCTTGTTCCCCAAAATTACTATGAAGATCATGTCAACACCTGGATGTCTGAAGAAGGGTCCTGACCCAAAATATCTCCTTTCCATTCCGGAGATGCTGCCTAACCCGCTGAGTTACCCCAGCACTTTGTGTATTTGTTTGTAAACCAGCCTCTGCACTTTCTTGTATCCACCCTGATGTCTTCTGAGAACAGCATTGAATATTCTGGATGCTGACTGAATTTTAATTTGCAGTGAACCCGATAGGATTAAGATAACGAGCCAGTCGATTTAGTGTCTTCAGAAACGTATTAAATTATACTAAGACGAGCGAAAGGGAAGTGGAGAGAGGCTTCCTCCTAACCTCTTCAATCTAGACTCTGCAGCTGTGAGTTTGGTGATCTTTGATGTGATTCTTCTGCAACCGGGTTATCCTCAGCCAGCTCCACCAGCATAATCCTTCTCGCCCTGATAACTCTCAAAAGGGCAGCAACATATTCCACCCTCTTGGATACGGGAAAGAGGTTGCAAAGTTGCAGAGTTGCCACATTTGTAACTCAGTGAATTGAATACTTTCTTGTCACGTGAAAAGTCGCAGCAAAATTCTTTGCATGCGTACCCAAGGTATGCAAATAGTCGCCCATAAAGGGCACGTACAAAATTACCAAGTACCCCCGCGCAAGGGTCCCCCCCCCCACGGCGGGTAAAAGGTGTGGCTCCTTCTTTAAATGTTTATCCTCTCTGTCAAACGGTTTCGTGATGCCACTACAGTTTTCCCCGTGTGTGCGTACTTGTGACAAGTGATTCACGCCGGCTAGATCAGCCACTGTGTTAAACGGATGTTCAGTAATGGGCTGATTCAATCCGATGCAGAATCAAAACAGCATTCAAAATTCCAGGCAATCCAGAGAGAGGACATGAGAAAGAAAGCTAAATGGTATATGTTTACCGAGTCTCAAGAAAAGAAAATCTTTTATGATCTTACGTGCTGCAAGTTCCTCAGTGGTTTGTGGTTTTGCTATTAACAGAATGTGTAGACAGGCCATGTGGCAGTCTGTTTCCGTTCTGGTACAGAGAGATAAGAGCGGGTCCTGATACATTTTGTATTGGGTGGAAATGAACTGTTTTGTGTTCAATGTTATAGAACGTAGAACAGCACAGCACAGGAATGTGTGGGAAGGAACTGCAGATGCTGGTTTACATGGAAGATAGACACTAAATGCTGGAGTATCTCAGCGGGACAGGCAGCATCTCTGGATCCAGATATGCTGCCTGTCCCGCTGAGTTACTCCAGCATTTTGTGTCTATCCACAGCACAGGAATAGGCCATTCGGCCCGCGTTGTCTGGGCCAAGCCTGATGCCAAGACCGACTGCCTGCACAGAATCCATATCCTTCCATTGCCTGCATATCCATGTGCCTATCCAAAAGTCTCTTGAAGGCCCCCATTATATCTGCCTCCACCACCACCCCTGGCAGCGCCAACTCAGAATATACTGAGAATAGCTGCGAAGAGGAATCAGAGCTGCCAAAGAAAGGTACTCTGAGAAGTTGAGGAGCAAGTTCTCAGCTAGTGACTCTTCAGTTTGGAAGGGCATGCAAGAAATTACCAGCTACAAGAGGAAAGCCCCCCGCTCTTTGGACAATCGGCAGCTGACCAACGACCAGAATGAGTTTTACTGCAGGTTTAAAAATCAGAAACATAAACCTGGTACCCCCTTCCCCCCTCCCCACCCAACGCAGCCAGACCCAAGTCTACAAAGAATGGACCCTGCACCCTCTCCTTCCCATTCATCCCTTCACACCTACTGAAGGCAAGACTCCAGTATGAAAAGACTGGACCATTTCCCACCCCAACCAACACTTCACAGCCTGATCTCAGTCTGCAAAGACTGGGCCTTTCTACACTCACCCCCCTCCAATCACCACTTCACACCCAATCACCCACACCCTCTGTGCTGCACAACATAACTTATCCAATATCAACAATAAAAATAGAGGAGGTGGAGAGGCTTTTCAGAGGACAAAATAGCTAGAAATCTCCAAGACCTGACAATGTTTCCCCCTCTACTCTTAAGCTCTGTGCCAAACAGCTGGCGCCGGTCTATACAGACATTTTAAACCAGTCCTTGCAAACATGTACTGTCCCTGCCTGCTTCAAAGTCTCCACTATTGTCCCTGTACCCAAAAAGGCAAGGATTACTTGTCTTAGTGACTACAGGCTTGTCGCACAGACCTCTGTAGTCATGAAGACATTCAAAAGGCTTGTGTTGGCCAAGCTGAAAAATATCACAAACTGGACCCTCTGCAGTTTGCATGTCGGGCCAATAGATCTGTGGATGATGCAGTCAACATGGGCCTGCACTTCATCCTCCAGCACCTAGACCACCAGGGGACCTATGCGAGGGTCCTGTTTGTTGACTTTAGCTCTGCATTCAACATCATTGTGCCAGAGCTACTACACTCCAAACTTTCGGAGTTGACCGTGCCTGAACCCCTCTGTCGGTGACAGACAGGAAGCAGCATGTGAGGCTGGGAAAGCATATCTCGGACCCGCAAACGCTCAGCATAGGAACACCGCAAGGCTGCGTACTCTCTCCTCTCCTCTACTCTCTCTACACCAACGACTGCACCTCCACAGACACCTCTGTCAAGCTTCTCATGTTTGCGGACGACTCAACCCTGATTGGACTGATCCAGGATGGGGAGGAATCTGCCTACAGACAGGAAGTGTCACCGCTGGCATCCTGGTGCCGTAGCAACAACCTAGAGCTCAATGCTCTTAAGACAGTGGAATTAATTATAGACTTCAGGAGAGCTCCCCCTCCCCTCACCCCACTCACCATCAACAACACCACAGTCACATCTGTGGAGTTTTAAGTTCCTGGGAACCATCATCTCCAAGGACCTTAAGTGGGGGTGGCTACCATCGACTCCACAGTCAAAAAGGCACAACAGAGGATGTACTTCCTACGGCAGCTGAGGAAGCACAATCTGCCACAGGCAATG
This sequence comes from Amblyraja radiata, assembly GCF_010909765.2. Classification (NCBI taxonomy): domain Eukaryota; kingdom Metazoa; phylum Chordata; class Chondrichthyes; order Rajiformes; family Rajidae; genus Amblyraja; species Amblyraja radiata. The sequence continues at coordinate 40,216,508 of NC_045977.1, forward strand.
ATGGTCCAATTCTACACGGCCATCGTAGAGTCTGTTCTCGCCTTCTCCATCATGGTCTGGTTTGGCTCAGCCACCAAGCACGACACCTGGAGACTTCAGCGAATCGTCCGATCAGCTGAGAAGGTTATTGGCTGCAACCTTCCCTCCATTGATGAACTGTACACTGCAAGGGCCAGGAAGTGAGCGGGCAAGATCATCTCTGATCCCTCTCACCCTGGCCACAAACTCTTTGAATTACTTCCCTGTGGAAGGCGACTCCGGACTGTCAAAGCTGCCACAGCCAGACATAAAAACAGTTTTTATCCACGAGTAGTTGCTCTATTCAGCAGCCAAAAATCTGTAGCCTTCCTTTGATCCGGTATTTTGTTGGTTCACATGCTTGATCAATGGTGTTTTATCATTAATGTTTTATTATTATTAATGTTTAGTGTTTTCTGAGTCATTCGTAACTGTCACTATGTCATGTTGTTACTTGTGGGCGGAGCACCAAGGCAAATTCCTTGTATGTGAATACTTGGCCAATAAACTTACTTACCATACCATGTTCTGAGTTGGTCATTGTAGAATGTATCCAGGGTTACTTCATACCAGGTGTATTTTATCAAGTTTTGTACATGTTGCAATACAAAAACAAAGATCTGCAGTCTGTACCAGAAGGTAATCACAAAGTACTGAAGTAACTCGGTGGGCCAGGCAGCATCTTTGGAGAAAAAGGATCGGAGATGTTTTGGGTCCGGACCCTTTTTCAGACTTTGGGGACTCCGGTAAATGCTGCGTTTGTTTTGCGAGTCAGATCGATAGTAAAGATAGGGCTCTTAAAGATAGCGGAGTCAGGGGATATGGGGAGAAGGCAGGAACGAGGTACTGATTGGGGATGATCAGCCATGATCACATTGAATGGCGGTGCTGGCTCGAAGGGACGAATGGCCTACTCCTGCACCTATTGTCTATTGTCTATTTGAAGCGCACTGCTAAAGCAACATTGGATGGAACTAACTGGTGGTTTATCAACCAGATAAACAAGAGCCAAAGATTTACAGACAACTTGTGAAGGAAATGCTGGCGGGTGTAGAGATATCTTGTTCCCTGGTGACTGGAGTTAGAAATTGGAGAATGATACCATTAAGCATAGCTGGAGTTACCTGCTGAAATCAGCAGCGGAAATCAGGACCCTGCTTCTCGTTTCATGCCTCAAGGGATTAGGAAAGATGCATACATTGCCAATTTCTTAAATTCTTTCTTTCAACCTGCCCTTTTAAGGCCAGCCCGGCATGTTACTGCTCATCTTTCAAGTACAGCCTTTGCTTTGGGTTGAGACACAAGGTGCTGGTTTACCAAAAAAAACCAACAAAGCTCTGGAGTAACTTAGCCGGTCGTGCAGTATCTCAGGAGAATTCGGATAGGAAGCATTTGGGTTGGGACCCTTCTTCGGACTTATTCTGTGTTCCTTTGGAAATGTTCTGGTATTTCCCTGTTTGAGTTAAGCTTGAGTGTTGTTACCATTTCCACATCATTGTGCTTGAAGTGCCAAAAACCAGTCATTCCCAGGATTAATATAGGGATAAGCAAGGAGTTGTGCATCAAGTGAGATCGTGACTCCCTGCTTATCCCTATTTTATCCTGGGAATGTCTGTTTCTTGGCATTTCCAGCACATTGTGGCTTTAATAGTGAGCCCTGGAATTCCCTGGGGTAAGATCCATTATTTTTCAACAATTGGATACCAATGCACACATCCCCACCCCCGAATAACATCCTGCAACTCATCCATGCTTCACGCGCATCTCAGTTTCATTTATCCTGACTAGTTCAGATTTAAATCCTTCAGCCCTCCTGGTTCTAGTTCCCAATCACTGCAAGTCCTGACTTGCTTAACCCTTTTTCCCCTTCTCTCCCCTGCTCCATCTTCCGAATTTCCCTGGAGCCATCACCATCAGCATCCCTGGCTGCATTCCCACAATTGTTCCTGATCTGACCCTTCTCGGCCCAAACCTAACTTCCATTTTGCTTCAATTCCCAGCTTCCTAACGGCCTCTGGTGATGCCTATCATTGGGGTATTCCACCATTTTATTAAAGTGGGGAAATCTCTTTGGGACCACAAGGCTCAAATGTTCATACGCTAGAAGTATTAAACTGATCGTCACTCTGAACAGCTGAATAGCCACGGAATAGTGACATTAGAGGAAGCTTTTTGTTATATGTTCCTTCAGCTCAATTCCATCAAAATAAGTCGCTAGATAACTGACAAGGAGGACGTTTTGACACTTGTATATTTGTGTTTATACTTCTCAGATAATAATACGTTGTGATTTTTATTAAAATCCTTCAAATATCAACTTCACTACAGCCGATACACTGCCACAGGAGTTGTTGGCAACTTAAAAATAAACCCAGGAAAGTACACAGATAAATTGTTCTTGTGTTTGCAACGTGCATCAAAGTCTTGAAGGTCAACTGTGGTACATGTTTGTTAGCTGATATGTGTTCTGTAGACCCATCAGGATCAATACCTCCAAGCAAGGAGTGTGAAAATTAACTCAAGTTGACAAACCTATTGACATTTTGATAAGACGTAGAAAGCAGTGGCAGTATTATAGGAACCACGGCAGAATAAGCAGAACAAGAATTAAATAGGCAATAGGAACGGCATGGGAATTTTAATGAAATGTAATTAATTTAACCAGAATCATGCCTGATTAGGGAGTATTAGCTACAGGACCGACTTGAATTGTTTTCTCATGGAACACTGGAGGTTGCAGGGAGACTTGATAGATGTATATAAAATGTTGTGAGGCACAGATTGGGTAGATGGTCAGAATCTTATTCCCAGGATGGAAAAACCCAATACTAGAGGGCATAGTTTTAGGGTGAGTGGGGCAATGTTTATGGGAGGGCAGGGCAACTTTATTTTTACACACCGAGGGTGACGAGTGCCTGGAATTCTCTACCAAGGTGGTGGTTGAAGCAGGTATGTTAGTGGCATTTAAAAAAGCTTCTGGATAGGCACTTGGATATGAATTATTTGCAGACAGATATACTCGAGGGTCTTGGCATTGTGTTTAGCACAGACATTGTGGGCCGAAGGGCCTGTTCTTGTGCTGTAATGTTGAATGTTCTAACTCAACTCTTTCGCACAGAGGGAGGTGGGTATATGTAACGAGCTGCCAGAGGAGGGAGTTGAAGCAAGTTCTATAATAGTATTTAAATGACACTGGGACAGGTACATGGATAGGAAAGAATTGGAGGGACATGGGCCTAACGAGGGCAAATGGGACTAGCTTAGATGGAGCATCTTGGTCGCCATGGACGATGTTGTGTAATGAGACCCATACACAGGAGTAACAACACATGGTCTTTACTGTAACACAAACGGAGGAAACATTACATGCTATCGTCTCCGTAGTCAGCATCAAGCCTGACTGAGATAGTGAAGTGCTGTATTAACAGTCCAGGGTAGGGATGAAGATCCGAACTGGACTACATATGGAATGTGCAGCATGCACAATATGTGTGGGGATACATATAGTAAAGGCAGACTGATATGGTTAATCTACAGACGAGATGGGCTCTGTGTGACTTTAAATGAATCTGATCTTGCTGAGATTTGTTTGAACACGAGTCCAGGACATCTACATGTGTTTACAAGTGTGGAGGTCGGGGACTTGCAGAATGGCAGATGCTGCTCATCTGTCACCATGTCACATTGAGCATTTGTCACTCGTGAACTGCCCCAGGTCAGAATCTGAAGCCCTATTGATTTCAATTGGTATTCTTGGCCTCGGAGTTCATCGTAAATAGTGACGTTTTCTTTTAATTATTCTGCCTCATTTAAATACTTTTAATCATTTTAAAGCATTTTTCTGTCTATACATTTTTTTAATAAACTTGTGAATATTTACTTCAGTTTTAATAATTATTAAATGTTTTTAATTGTCGGAGGCATTTACAAATGTTTAAATGTCGTTTTCACAGCTGACAAAGACCCATCTCCAGCTGTGAGAGATGCTAAGGCCTGTGGGTGGTATTCCAGGGACCACCTGCAATCCGGGTGGCACCCGTGTTACTTGGGCTCCGGCTACAAGGGGCTGGCTAGAGGGTTGGCCTGGTGGCACAGCGGTAGAGTTGCTGCCTTGCAGTGCCAGGGTCCTGGGATCGAACTTGACTACAGGCGCTGTCTGTACGAAGTTTGTACGTTCTCCCCGTGACCTGTGTGGGATTTCTCCGGGAAGCTCGGGTTTCCTCCCACACTCCATACTGGTTTGTAGGCTAAGTGGCTTTTTGGTTAAAATTGTAGATTGTCCCTACTGTATGCAACATAATGCTTGTGTGCGGGGATCGCTGGTCGGCGCGGACACGGTGGGCCGAAGGGCCTGTTTCAGCACTGTATCACTAAATAAAACTAAACTAAAGACAGAGAGCACAAAAAACTGGAGTAACTCGGCGAGATAGGCAGCATCTCTGGAGAGAAGGAATGGGTGACGTTTCCGACAAGAAACGCCACCCATTTCTTCTCTCCAGAGATGCTGCCAATCCCGACAAGTTAAGGCCCTGTCCCACTGTTTGAGTTCACTCAAGAGTTCTCCCGAGTTTAAAAAAAAATCAAACTCGTGGTAAGCACGTAGAATGAACGTAGCGGGTACGTCTGAGCTCGGGGACGTCTCTTAGCGGCTCGTAACGCTAACGGCAGGTGCTCGGGAAGACTCGGGAAGATTTTTCAACATGTTGAAAAATGTCCACGAGAGCCCCGAATACCTACGAGCGGCCAGGGGTCCGAGTTCGAATCAGGGCAAACGCAGAGAGCCTCTTCACCAAGCCCGTGTGAGTGTACAGGGGCCATGCAGGATGGCAACTGTGGCCAATCTGTTCAGTCGATGACAAAGTAGACTTCTCCCAGTCACCAAAACCAGAAGAGTTAGTTAAAGTTTCATGATTTAAGCTATCATCAGTTTTAGAAAAATTGAATAGGAGGCAACATAAGCTGGGAGACCATCAATTGCTAATGGTTGTATGGGTTCTGCAAATTCCTCATTTGCAAGAAGAGGAAATATGAGGAGGCAAGGAGTTGTTGAAGGTTCAGATCTTGGAAAAAATGCAACAAAGAACATGCCGTCATTACACAAAAGGTTAAAATAAACTTAAGTATTACAGCTAAATAAATTGGTTGGTTAAGTGTAAGTTTATTATTGTCACCTACAAGGTGCAATGAAAAGCTTTGTTTTGACTACTCTCCAATCAAATTAGATGCTGTAAATAAATACAATCAAGCCATGGCAAATAAAACAAGTTTTAACAGATGTAGAAACGAGGAATTGCAGACGCTGGTTTACAAAAAAGGGCACAAAGTGCTGGAGTAACTCAGCGGGTCAGACAACATCTCTGAGGAACATGAATAGGTGACGTTTTACGTCGAGAACCTTCTTCAGACTGACGTTTTGGGTTGGAAAGGTCGTGGCTTTTTCCTGTCTGAAGAAGGGTTCCGACTCAAAATGTCACCTATCCATGTTCTCCAGAGATGCTGCCTGACCCACTGAGTTACTCCAGCACTCTGTGAAACACCACCTATCCACGTTCTCCACAGATGCTGCCTGACCCGCTGAGTTACTCCAGCACTTTGGTGTTTTTTTTTTGTCAAGTTGTTCCAAGCACTTACAATTCTTTTCTCTCCAGTCGGTGTCTATGTAGGTGAGGTATTCATGGAAGCATCATTTTTCAGACTTTAATCATAGACTCGTTTTACATACCCACCTCCACGTAATTTTCTGCCGGAAAGTGTACCAAAGTATATGTCCTAATTAAAAGTCTATCATCACAACCATTTAAAACTATTTAATTAATTTCTGTGTGGATTGACAACCCCATTTTTCTTTTTAATAATCTCCCGATAAAATTACATGGACTCTAATATATTTTATCTGATCACCTGGTAAGCTTTGGCTGTACAGACAGAGATCCTGCATCGACCCAAATGTATTTTCTCCAGAGATGCTGCCTGTCCCGCTAAATTACTGCAGCATTTAGTGTAAACCAGCATCTGCAGTTCCTTCCCACACATTCAGTACAGACAGAGCCCCACAATTAACATAGAAACATAGAAAATAGGTGCAGGAGTAGGTCATTCGGCCCTTCGAGCCTGCACCATTCGCCATTCAATATGATCATGGCTGATCATCCAACTCGGTATCCTGTACCTGCCTTCTTTCCATACCCCCTGATCCCTTTAGCCACAAGGGCCACATCTAACTCCCTCTTAAATATAGCCAATGAACTGGCCTCAACTACCTTCTGCGGGAGAGAATTCCACAGATTCACCACTCTCTGTGTGAAAAAAGTTTTCCTCATCTCGGTCCTAAAAGATTTCCCCTTTATCCTTAAACTGTGACCCCTTGTTCTGGTCTTCTCCAACATCGGGAACAATCTACCTGCATCTAGCCTGTCCAACCCCTTAAGAATTTTGTAAGTTTCTATAAGATCCCCCCTCAATCTTCTAAATTCTAGCGAGTACAAACCGAGTCTATCCAGTCTTTCTTCATATGAAAGTCCTGACATCCCAGGAATCAGTCTGGTGAACCTTCTCTGTAATCCCTCTATGGCAAGAATGTCTTTCCTCAGTTAACATTTGATTCATCTCAACCAACAAGAGCAAAAACAAACTCTTCAGTGTCCGAACTGCCCAAAAGATCATCATAGTGAAGAAAATGCCTCCCAGAAATGTGTTCGAATTATATACAAAAATGTGAGAGCCACAGATAGTGTAGACACCCTGTAACTTTTCTCCCCAGCATGGAAAGGTCAAGGACAAATGGGCATAGCTTTAAACCCCTGTCCCACGGTACGAGTTCATTCCAAGAGCTCTCCCGAGTTTGCCCTGATTCGAACTTGGAGATTTACGGTAATGGCCACTCGTCGGTACTCGGGGCTCACGTGGATATTTTTCAACATGTTGAAAAATCTTCACGAGTCTTCCCATGCTTACCTGCCGTTAGCGAGTCTTCCCGATTACCGGCCGTTAGCGGTACGAGCCGCTAAGTGACGTCCCCGAGCTCCGACGTACCCGCTACATACATTCTCCGTGCTTACCACGAGTTTGATTTTTTTTTTAACTCGGGAGAGCTCTTGGAATGAACTCGTAGTGTGGGACAGGGCTATTAAGGTGAGAGGAGAAAAGTTTAACGGGGTACGGCAAGTTTTTGTTTTGCTTGGAATGTGCTGCCACCACAGTGATGCAGGCGGATATAATAGTGATGTTTGAGAGGCTTTTGAATGGACATACGGTTGGTGTGGTATTTAGTTGTCACATGTACCGAGATACAGTGAAATTCATTTTAGTATACCGTTCAGTACAAGTATCACAACGAGCATTTAGATACATCTTGGATACAGTACAAGTGTGTAGCAGTGGTACACTGGGACAGTTTACGCTGTTGCCAGTTTGGTGCCATTTTCAAGTCCCAGTGTAGGGATCTTGACGAGGAATGGAGGGATATGGATCGCGTGCGGAGGAGATTAGTTTATAATCGCATCATGTTCTGCGCTGGAACTGGATCAGTTCCAGCACTGTACTGATTCAAGTTCTTTAGGATTGGTTTAATGCGAATAACTAAGAGACTCGGGAGCTAATTAACTGCAAATGCAATTGATTTTGAAGTTAGTAACCACCTTTTCTCCAGAAAAAATGATCCAAGTCTACAAGCAATTAAGGGCTGAGGTCTAACAGGATATACCTGATCTAAAGAACACCTGGTGCGTTTGCTGGAGCCTAGGTTGTCTGACAACTCGATGAATGCCATGACTTGACCAAGTTCTTCAGCATTGTTAAGGCCATTGACCGTTGAATCACCCATTGATTTAAGCTATAGTGAACCAAGAACAGATATTGAACAGAAAAGCGGTCAACGGCCGCACATTTTAATTGGCCTCAGTAAATTGCCCCCAGTTTGTACGGAGTGGATGAGAAAGTGGGATAACATCGGATTAGTGTGAATGAGTGATCGATGCTTGTCATGGACTCCGTGGGCCAAAGACCCTGTTTCCACGCTGTATCTTTTAATCAATTCAATCAATCTGTTTTAACTTTGTGACATATGGTGGTGATAAAAAATGCTAAAGCAGCACAAATTATGCTTTTAATCTTCAATTTAGAATTTTCCATTTGATTTAGGATACACTGCATACACTAAAGCATAATTGCTTTTGATGTAATCATGTATAGTTTATTAAATGAAGACATTACAATCTATGAGCTATATAATCATGTTATCTGGTCTGCCTTAACACCATGAACCCAATCACATAGTCTCACTGCTGCACGCTTGGGGACTATCAACGTGAGGATATTATTCTGTACTAGTAATCTCATCTTACTTTCTGTTTGATCGTAGATATTGGCTAATTGCTTTCTCTGACCAAGACTATGGTGAAACTATAGTTCCCTAAGATCATTGCCTTGAATTTATTCAAGGTGGGTATATTATTTATCTAATTTAAATCACATATGTGGACAGACCCAATGATTAGTTTGTGATTAATTGTTTCCCTGACTGCCATTTACTCTGATCCACCTGCATGTTTTTGACTTGCTGGCAATTACTTCAATTTTTTATCTTTGATTGTTGAAAATTTGCTAACAATGAGGATAAAAGAATGCGAGTGACCTTTGTCCACTATTTTCCTTTACTGCGCAGTATGTCCAGCAGCCCCCTCATCACTGTGTGTTCAATGTCCACATCACATTATTACAACAACAAAAAGAGACAAAGTGTGGAGATAACTCAACAGGGCAGCCGGCATCCCTGGAGAACTTGGATAGTTCATAAGTGATAGGATCAGAATTAGGCCATTCGGCCCAACTTGTTCTGAACACTTCCACTTCTTTTCTCTCCACTCGTTTTTTTGTAAACCTGAATCCCTGTATCAATATCCTTTATATCTCTTGGTTCAATAAAATGATTTTCTGTGGTTTGTATCAGTCAATCGACCTAAGTTGCAGCTTCCCTATTCTCATCATTCTCTGGCTACCACAGTTTGTTCCGAATTCACTATCAGATTAATTTGTATACTTTTGGCCGCTCCCTTCTGTGAAAACATTCCCAAGTTTCATTGATCTAATTCTTGTGATATTTTATAGACTGCGATCAGGTTCGCCCACAGTCTTTGTTATGTTTTGTCCACATTGTAAAGTCAATCGCATGGAGAATTGTATAAGAATCTATATTTTTTCAATAACCTAGTTTACAACTTGACATTCTCACTGACAGCCCTTCATTACTGGTCTAACAGAATCAGGGTGATTCCTTATTTTGTTCCCCTGTCACAGATGCCTCTCCTTTTAAATGTAATTGCTATTCTACTAAGTGAAAAGACTATTTTTATCTATCTTGCATTCTGTATCATTCAGCCAAACTCTAATTAAAAGGGTAATGTTTTCCCCAGATGTTTTGTCCTTGCAGTGATATCAGGGCTGACAATACTATTGCTTGCTATTGCTATGCACTGGCACTTTCCCAATTAACTTATTCCATTAAGTAAGTGATTGCATTACATTAAAAGCCAATCTGAGTTGAAAAGTTCAGTGGTCCTCATCGTAAAATGGCAGTACAGCTGTAAATTGGTAACTTTTAAGGTGAGAGGGGCAAAGTTTAAAAGAGATGTGTGGGGCAACTTTTTTCTTTAAAGAGGATGGTGAGTGTCTGGAACACATTGCCGGGGGTGGTGGTGGAGGCAGATACGATGGTGGTATTGGAGAGGCCTTGGATAGGCTCATGGATATGCAGGGAATGGAGGGATCTGGATTACGCGCAGGTAGATAAGAGATGGTCTTGGCATCATGCTTGGCACAAACATTGTGGGCCGAAGGGCCTGTTCTTGCGCTGTACTGTTCTAGTGAAGAATTATACTTCACCACCAAATGAATCAATGTTAAATGTTAACATTATCATGACGTAATGACAGATTAACAAGTATTGTTAGAGCAGGGCACCAACTCGGTTTACATAACCTTGCTGCCATGCCCTTCCTTGTGACTGAGGTATGCACCAGACAGTCTTGGATATGAATTCTCTGCAGCCTGAGAAACAGCTAGCTGCAATGAATTAGAGAATACCATTGTGGGACAAGCAGTAAAGAATCCAATTAAGATAGCTTTTTGTCCACGCCGCATACATATCATAACAGCATTTGAAACTCCTGCCAATCTTCTAATCTGCATTATCCATAGGACAATCTGACGGTCAGCGATGATTGTCTCCTTTAGCTGTTGATGGAGATTGGTGTCAGGGCTATATGGACAATAAACAATAGGTGCAGGAGGACGCCATTCTGCCCTTTGAGCCAGCGCCGCCATTCACTGTGATCATGGCTGATCATCCACAATCAGTCCCCGTTCCTGCCTTCTCCCCATATCCCTTGACTCCGCTATCTTTAAGAGCTCTTTCTAACTCTCTCTTGAAAGCATCCAGAGAACCGGCCTCCACTGCCTTCTGTGGCCTACATAATGGATGCAATATTCCTTAATCCAAGCGCACTCCCTCCATTCTGTCGAATCCTCGGCTCTTGGCACAGGAATCCAGCAAACTGACATCTTGAGCCAAAAACATAAGTGCTGGAGGAACTAAGTGGGTCAGGCAGCATTTGTGGAGGGAATAGACAGACTCGAGAAATCTGAAGCAGGGTCCCGACCCAAAATGTCGTCTGTCCATTCCCTCCGCAGATGCTGCCTGACCCGCTGAGTTCCTCCAGCACTTTGCTTTACCCTGCGATTCCAGAGTCTGGTGCCTCCATGTCATCTCTTCACAGACACTGTTCTGACCAAACTGTAAGTGCATTAAAGGGATATGTTTTTAAGCTAGTAATCTCATCCTAACATTATAAACAAACCCCAAATATAAATTATGGATGGAGTTCACTTTCTAATAAGACTCGGAACCCAAGCGACCAACCTGTCAATTGTCCAATGTCAGCTTGTATCATTGTAGTCATGGAAGATCGACACACAATGCTGGAGTAACTCAGCGGGTCAGGCAGCATCCCTGGAGGTAAGGATTAGGTGATGTTTGGGATCGAGATCCTTCATCAGACGGAGAGTCGGGGTGAGGGAAACTACATGTGTGCAAAGGGACAGAACAAAGCAGAGCCTGCGTTGATGACTCAGGAAGGTGGAACCCACAATGGTTCATTGTTGGCTGGGGACGAGTTGATAACAAAGGGATACAAATGGTGAAATTAGCAAGAGGACGAGGGTGGGGGTTGACCAAGTGATAAGGAATGTAAGGGTTGCTTGAAGTTAGAGAAATCAAAATGTCACCAATTCCTTTTCTCCAGAGATGCTACCTGACCTGCTGAGTTACTCCAGCATTTTGCGTCTATCTTCAGTGTAAACCAGCATCTGCAGTTCCTTCCTACATATTTTAGTCATGTCGTGGGTTGCAGTGAGGTAGAGCTACTTTGATAATGTATTGTAACATAAAGACTGCTAATAGCTCACCATGAGTAAATTATGGAAAAATATGATTATTGTCCCGACGTCGGAGCTTTGATCATCCCGACGAGAGGGCTCGTACATCGGGTCGTCCGTAGCGGCGACTGCGGAGGGTCAAGGCCCCGAACACGGGTGAACAAAAGGAGGAGGACTGACTGAACTTTATTGCCTTCCATCGTAGTGATCACCGTGGTGGATGTTTATGTTAAGCTCTATCGTTCTCTTTCATTGTGTTGTGTTCCTTTAAATTGTATTGCTGCATGGCAACTCAAATGTCACTGTACCTTAATTGGTGCATGCGGCAATAAAAGTGAATCTGAATCTCTTTGGCATATTGAAATTATGCTCAAATTAAGGACAAAATAACTAAATGCATTTCCGCTAAAATCAGAACGTTTTTGTCAAAATAAAGACTGCTCAGGGTAAGTTTCATTCTCGAGGTAAAGCCGCATAAAATGATGGCGTGAATGGTCAATGATTATGTTGGCTGCTTTCCCAAGGCAACATGAAGTGTTGATGGGGAGGAGACTGGTTTGTGTGTTAGACTGGGCTCGATACACAACTCTCTGCTAGTCCTCGTGGTCTTAGGCCGAGCAGTTGCCAAAACTAGCTGAACAGGATGCTTTGTATAGGAAGGAACTGCAGATGCTGGTTTACACACAGAAGATAAACACAAAATACTGGAGTAACTCAGCGGGACAGGCAGCATCTCTGGAGAGAAGCAATGGGTGACATTTTGGGTCGAGACTCTTCTGGTGCATGTGTAGACAGGCTGGGGAAACAGGCTCAAATGTGTCATTGAGACAGGCTGCATTTCCCTAGTCTTTTGAGGAAGTAGCGTTGTTGGTGTGGTTTTTTTTTTTGGCTGCCGCACCATTGTGGTTGGACCAGGACAAATTGTTGGTGATATTTATACCTGGGAGATTGAAGTTCTTCTTTGCAGCACCATTGATGCAGACTGGATTACGCACTCCACCCCACTTCCTGAAGCAAACTATTAGCTTCTCGACTTTGCTAACAGTGAGGGAGAAGTGGCTGTGGTGACATCACATTACTGAGCTCACTATCTCCTCCAGAGGAACCTGTGTTCAAAAAATGGAAGTTAAAAAAATGAACCTTCTGGCTGCTAAATGATTAAAAAACAAATCATGATTCATTTTGACAATTAAATTTTCTAATCTCGGTTAATCTTGTACTTAATTACATATTTAATTAGCACAATTACTCCATTTATCTCATTCATGCTTGATTTTGCTAATGGTTTTATCACATGGCCTTTATAAAAACCTTAGGGTCATTGTATTTGACAGTGCAAATCAGAAAGAAACATTAGTATGCACTACACAGATTTAAGAAAAAAGAAATTGACATTTTCCCCTTCGATTATGTCGGTTTCCTCCTGTTTTTTCCCCCGGTTTTTCCCTCATCCCAAAGGCGTGGTCCATGTTCATGACATCTGTAAATTACTCTTTTGTGTTCGGTTAATGGCAAAGCGCATCAAAAGACATTCATGAGGCATGTGTGAAAGAGTAAAGGGCCTGTCCCACTTGGCGATTTTTTTCGGCGACTGCCGGCGTCATATCAGTGTCGCCAAAAGATTTTGAACATTTCAAAATCCAGCGGCGACAAAAGAAATGTTGCGCCACTTGAAGAAACACCGCGCGTCATCACGCCACATCACGCCGCAAATTCCGGTGACCTGATATGTCAGTCAATGATGCCGGCAGTGGCCGAACAAATTGCCAAGTGGGACAGGCCCTTAAGATGCAGAAATACAGGGGAAAGTGGAGAGGTGAAATGGGACTGATGGAATTGCTTCCATTGTCCTGGTGGGCTGTTCGGCTTCTTTATGTGCCATTATAATAGTAAGCAATTAGTCTAAAAATAATTTCACACCTTGTTTCCATTTAGTTGGCTGCATGAAATACAATACGACATCTTACATATTTATAATCGGCCTGGAATCTGCCAATATGCCTGTTGTGGCTTCCTTTGCTAACAATGCATCAACCAGTTCTGGCAAGCAGTCAAAGGCATTGTCAGACCGCAATGACTATTCCAGTGAAGGAGTTTAGAAGGATGAGGGGAGATCTTATAGAAACTCATAAAAAGACTGGACAAGCTAGATGCAGGAAAAATGTTCCCAATGTTGAGCGAGTCCAGGACCAGGGGCCACAGTCTTAGAATAAAGGGGAGGCCATGTAAGACCGAAGTGAGAAAAAACTTTTTCACCCAGAGAGTTGTGAATTTGTGGAATTCCCTGCCACAGAGGGCAGTGGAGACCAAATCACTGGATGGATTTAAGAGAGTTAGATAGAGCTCTAGGGGCTAGTGGAATCAAGGGATATGGGGAGAAGGCAGGCACGGGTTATTGATTGGGGACGATCAGCCATGATCACAATGAATGGCGGTGCTGGCTCGAAGGGCCGATTGGTCTCCTCCTGCACCTATTTTCTATGTTTCTAGAAGAATCTTTCAAGTTCCTGACTATCTATGACATTATGTCATAAGGAATAGGAGTAGAATTCAGCCCATCAAGTCTACTCCACCATTCACATATGGCTGATCCATCTCTCTCTCCTAACCCAATTCTCCTGTCTTCTCCCCATAACCTCCGACACCCGCACTAATCAAGAATGTGGTGTGAAACAGTGACATTTGCAGCCATGATGCCAATTCTCTGGGATTTTTTGCCCATGAGAGAGGAGGACCAGGGCTGCTTCCCTTGAACTGTTTAAAATGTGGCCTTCCATCTTTTCCAACCCAGAGATTCATGTTTCTGTCCATTTCCAGCCTCTTGCAATTTGAGTGGCCGAAAAAAATTGCATAAGTGGGACAGGCCCATGATGGCTTTGATGAAAGTGCAGTATTATTTCCTGGATTTAAATTTAATTCCTTGATACAAACTGCAAACGCCCCAAATGCAATAACGTGGTTAATCAAGAATCGGCAATTTTTAAGACTTCAAATACATTTTATTTTCTCTTGCAATTTGTTTCTTGGGGAAGTAAATGGGTTAAAGTCTGAGCAGCTGAGAAGGAAAGTCTTTAGTTCAAATTACCATCCAAAGCTATTTGGTGTCTGCAGGTAAATTCATACATTCATAAAACTACTGTTTGCCATGCTAATAATTCTTGTGATTCGAAAAGGTCATTGCCTCCCATTAGAAAAACAATAACATTTGCTGTGACTCTGCTGAAAAGCCAAAAGGTTCAACCATTTTAATTCTTAGTTATTTTTCACACCACATTTGGATTAACTCCTTTGTTCGAACAGTTGTAGAATCGTAAATACAATGTTAAATGTCCCAAAATACCCAATTTCAAATTTTCATGTTTTAAAATCTCTCTGTTTTTGATACGCGATTCGAGGATCTTCACTTAATTTTCAAAATTAATGAGCATTTCACACGGCCGTTCCTGGTATTGTGACCCATGGGTGGATAATTTCCTAATTTAATTCTGGGTCAATATTTTACTGATGCATGCAATGAAAGAAAATAAACAGGAGAGGGGTGTTGGAAAGGGGGAGGGAGAATACAAAGGAAGTAAGGAATGCATGCCCAGCAATGAGATTCGGTGTTACACAAAAATGCTGGAGAAGCTCAGCGGGTACAGCAGCATCTATGGAGCGAAGGAAATAGGCAATGTTTCGGGCCGAAACCTTTCTTCTGAAGAAGGGTTTCGGCCCGAAACGTTGCCTATTTCCTTCGCTCCATAGATGCTGCTGCACCCGTTGAGTTTCTCCAGCATTTTTGTGTACCTTCGATTTTCCAGCATCTGCAGTTCCTTCTTAAAAACAATGAGATTCGGTGTGATGTGTCTTTTATTCCTTCTCCAGACACCTTCACATTATTTCACAAAAGGACACAAAGTGCTGGAGCAACTCAGCAGGTCAAGCAGCATCTCTGGAGAACATTCACTGGTGACATTTTGTGTCGTGATCCTTCTTCACAGTCTCCGCTCGAAACGTCACCCGTCCATGTTCTCCAGAGATGCTGCCTGACCTGCTGAGTCACTCCAGAACTTCATGTCCTTTTGTGTAATAACCGGCGTCTGCATGCCTTTGTTTTAACATTATTTCAGGTCAATGAAAAATGTACCAAAAACAACTGGATCGAACTGCCACTCATTTGTTTTAAAACCAGACAGTGTAACTAAGACCTTGAGGCTATATATCTTGTCTCTGAAAAGATAGCAACAATAGACGGCTCTCTGTTTGAATCACTTCCAAAACACAAGGATCTTTTAAAACAAAAAGAACGCATTCGACAACAAAAATTCCAAAGGATATGCAGCCTTCCAGTCTGACACACAACAAATGTCAGACATAAATAGCAGATGTATTTTAGAAACACTGGGAACGGCAAGGCAAACATTCAGATGCACTTTCACACAAACTGAATTTAGCTTTTTTTATTCCCACACATTTTCATGTCTTTTTAGCACCAATAACTATAGTGTCATGTTTTTTAGCAAAGGAACAAACCCATCGGTCCACTAAATCCATGCCAAACATGATGTTGTTAAACTCCTTTCCTTTGCCTGCAAGTAATCCGTACCCTTCCATTCCCGCATATCCATGTTGTGCGATCTAAAAGTCTCTTAAACGCCACTATCATATCTGCCTCCACCACCACCAGCCCTGGCAGCGTGTTCCAGGCACTCATCTCTCTGTCTTTAAAACAAATTTAAAACAAACAAACTTGTCCCACACATCTCCTTTCAAACTTTATGCCTCGATCACTTTAATGTTACACCCTCTAGTGTTGGACATTTCCACCCTGGATAAAAAGATTCTGACTGTCTACCCTATCTATGCCTCTCACAATTGTATACACTTCTATCAGTTCTCCCCTTGGCCTCCGGTGCTCCAGAGAAATCAATCCGATACCAATCTTATTAAAAAAAAAATTAAATATATTTTTATTAAAAGCATATACATATCATAACCAAAACACGATTTGTTTTTAAGTTACATATTAACACAGCTTCTGTTTATTTTTTTAATAGATTTTTTTGAAAGATAGAGCTATAGAGAGAAGGGAGGGAGAAAAAAATAAAAATAAAATAAATTACCAAAACACAATTTTGGAGATAGGTCCATAGATTATAAAGTGTAATTATTCATCCAATCCTGGATTCAAGTTTCAGTCAAGCTTCTGTGCTGAACCAATTTACCCTTTCAGAAAATTAATAAATGGAGACCATGTTCTAGCAAATAATTCTGATTTGTCAATTAAGGCAAGTCTAATTGTTTCCAAATGTAAGGTCTCAGACATCTCCATAATCCACATTTTAATTGTGGGGGTTGTTGGGTTTTTCAAAACCAATCTTATTTTTGAACAAGTGGAGGCTTTTGCTGTTAAAACCTTTTGTGTGTACATTAACAGTTATGTTTGATGAAAAATGAGATTCTTTCCCCATGATATAACCCTTCCTTTGTATCATGGAACAATGCAATGGGGGAGGCAATGTGTCCTATTACCCTGATGCCTGCCGCTTGAGAGAACCATCCAATTATCCTCTGTCACCTGCCTCTCCCCAGAGATGCAGAATATTTCTGCCTAGTTTATGAAATAGTTGGTCACGCTTCTGACTTTACATTTTCCCTGCTCAGGCATTTGTAATAAGTGACCAAATGTGACCTGAAACATCATCTATTCATGCCATGTAGGGATGCTGCCTGACCCGCTAAGTTACTCCAGCACTATGTGTCTTTCATTCATAAGTGAACTTCGGTTAACATTGGTAGTCTTTCATTTTAGCCAGAGTAGGAGTATCAAGAACAAGGGGATTTAGGTTTAAGATGAGAAGGGAAAGATTTAATAGGGATTTAAAAGGCTAGGGTGGGTTTTTCCACACAGGGTGGTGGATGTATGGAACAAGCTGCCAGAGGGTGGTTGAGGCAGATGCTATAACAACATTTAAATGACAGGTACATAGACAATAGGTGCAGGAATCGGCCATTCGGCCCTTCGAGCCAGCGCCGCCATTCAATGTGATCATGCCTGATCATCCACAATGAGTACCCCGTTCCTGCCTTCTCCCCATATCCCCTGACTCTGCTATCTTTGAGCCCTATTAAGCTCATTGTAAATAACTGCGGTCCCAGCACCGAGCCTTGCGGCACCCCACTAGTCACTGCCTGCCATTCTGAAAGGGACCCGTTAATCCCTATTTGTTTCCTGTCTGCCAACCAATTTTCGATCCATGTCAGCACTCTAACCCCAATGCCATGTGCCCTAATTTTGCCCACTAATATCTGATGTGGGATTAAGGTTTAGAGGAATGTGGACCAAACGCAGGCAGGGGGGACTAGAGTAGATGGGACATCTTGGTAGTCATGGGCAAGTTGCCGTTTCCGTGATGTGTGACTCTGTGACTCTGAATGTGATGAGATGTGGAATTACAGCAGGATTATTATCAACCATCTGTAGAGTAACCTTGACGTTGGGGTGAGTCTGTATGTCAGAAAAACCTTCACTTTGTTCTGAATTCTTTTGACTCGATCATCAATGTGAAAGGCACAAAGACTTGGCAAAGAGTGACAGAGACGGCACACAAAGCAGCCCGACGTTTTGAGTTTGAGATGACACGGATAAAAGTGGAGTTTAGCAGCAGTATTCTGTGACGTTAGCTTTGATCTTCAGCGTGTTACTAGCTGGCAACAGGCTGCAGACGACTGTCCCATGGATCACCGCAGCATGCTGTTGCTGCAAACCGTTCATTAATTCATTAAAATGCAAAAATGTCGGCATCAGTATTTTCAGCAGAGCTCAGCAGCGTCACAAACTGTCACCTGGTTGTTGTTCAATAACTCAGAGGAATAAAATGTTAGTTGATTGACATTTGTGCAATAAACAGCAGAAACATAGAAAACAGGTGCAGGAGGTCATTCGGCCCTTCGAGCCAGCACCGCCATTCAATATGATCATGGCTGATCATCCAAAATCAGTACCCCGTTCCCGCTTTTTCCATATATCCCTTGATTCCATTAACCCTAAGAACTAAATCAACTCTCGCTTGAAAACATCCAGTGAATTGGCCTCCACTGACTTGTGCGGCAGAGAATTCCACAGATCCATGAAAAAGTCGCAAGTACGACCATACTTTTTGCTGATGATTGTTTGCTGTACCGTCCAATTAAGTCAGCTGATGATGAAGATGCTCTCCAAAAGGATCTCGATACTATGGTTGAGTGGTCACAACAATGGGGCATGCAGTTCAGCCCTTCCAAATGTGAAACTATGCGTGTCAGCAGAAAGAGGAATCCAGGCGTCACATCCTACAACATACTTGGTGCCACCCTTGAAGAATCCAAACAAACCAAGTATCTTGGCATCAAATTGCAGAATTATCTGCGTTGGAATGGTCAGACTCATCATGCAACGTTGAAAGCAACAGGTGTCCTAAACTTTCTGAGGCGCAACTTTCATCATTGTTCAACTTCTGTCAAGGAGAAGCTATACTTCACCCTCATTAGACCTCATTTGGACAACGCAGTTGCAGGATGGGACCCATACATAAATAAAAACATTTCTTCCATCCAAAGACAGGCCGCTCGATTTGTTACTAACACCTATGAGAGAGAAGCGAGTGTCACCAAACTTCTGAATTCTCTGGGGTGGAACCCTCTCCAAGATAGACGTGAAGCTCACCGTTTGACCTGTTTTTACAAAATGTTAAATGGTCAGCTCGACATAGACTACAAGACTTACACCAACCCCAAACCAATTAGGAGCAGACGAGGGCATTCGATCCAATTTGTGATCCCAGCTACAAAGACAGATGTGTACAGCAATTCGTTCTTCCCCCGCACAATTAAAGCATGGAATAATCTCCACCAAACTATAGTTACCCAACCAGATGCAACTAAATTTAAAGTAGCTCTTTCTTCCCAATAACCCTTTCTGGCTGAAGCCCTCCCTTCACCACCTCCAGTTTAAATTCCATTTGGAATATTTTGGAGGACCAAGAAACCAAGAACCAAGAACCAAGATTCACAACTCTCTGGGTAAAAACGTTGTTTCTCATCTCAGTCCTAAATGGCCTACCCCTTATTCTTAAACTGTGACCCCTGGTTCTTTACAAACTCAACACCGGGAACATTTTTCCTGCATCTAGCCTGTCCAATCCCTTAAGAATTTTATATTCTTCCTATAAGATCCCCTCTCACCCTTCTAAAGGCAGCATCTCTGGAGAAAAGGAATAGGTGACGTTTCGGGTCTAAAGAAGGGTCTCGACCCGAAACGCTACCTATTCCATTTCTCCAGAGATGCTGTCTGACCCGGTGAGTTGTTCCAGCTTTTTGTGACTATCTCTGGTGTAATTTGCAGTTGTTCAAGACACAAGCATGTTGCATTCTAACCCATGGTGGGTTAGAGAACCATATGGTTGGAGAATGTGGAGGGGAAATCACCAGAGATGATGAGATTGGCAACAGTCTGGGAGATGGTGGCCTGTCGCTCTTCTGTGGGGTCTTGGCCACAGGGAAGGTACGAGGAGGTGTCCGAGAGCTGGTGCCTGGCTTTGGTCTGTTATCAGTAACCTGGGGCTCACCATTGACTGGAAAGTTAACTTGACCAGGAGCATGAATGTTGAGGCTACTTGAACTGAAAAGACGCGTGGACTTCTGTCACAAGTGACTCATCTCCTGACATGGGAGAGTCTAGGACTAGAGGCCGTAGTGTCAGAATTAAAGGACGTTCCTTTAGGAAGATGAAGAGGAATTTCTTTAGTCAGAGGGTGGTGAATCTGTGGAATTCTTTGCCACAGATGACCGTGGTGGCCAAGTCGATGGATATTTTTAAGGCAGAGATAGATAAATTCTTGATTAGTGCGGATGTCGGGGGTTATGTGGAGAAGGCAGGAGAATGGGGTTAGGAGGGAGAGATAGATCAGCCATGATTGAATGGCAGAGGAGACTTGTTGGGCCAAATGGCCTAATTCTGCCCCAATCACTAATGACCTTATGACATTCCACAACGCTTCCATAACTGTTGCTTCTCTCGTATCAAGTCAGAGTCTGCTTTAACATTCAGTTCTCAATGTTCAGACAATCCTGGAGCCAGCTTCTGTATCTATTGGAGAGAGGAGTAAACAATCAGTGTATATGGACCAGCAGTTGCTAAAATTGTGGTTGTGTAGTGGGAGGCAATAGTCCCAACCTCTTTAATGGGCAGCACTGGAAAATGGACCAAAAACCTTGGATTTAAGTTTATTATTGTCACGTGTACCGAGGTACCGTGGAAAAACTTTGTTTGGAATTGTGTTCAAACAGATCAGATATACCATACTTAGAAATAATCCGTTCAAATTTGAGTATAATAGATAGAGCAAAGGGGTAGATACAGAGTATCGAGAATAGTTCTCGGCATTGTAGCGCACCAGTTCCAGAGACAAAGTCCAATGTCTTCAATGGGGTAGAGGTGAATCGGACAGTACCCTAGCTTATGGAGGGGGTGTTCAGAAGCCTGATAACAGGGTGGGCAGCACAGTGGCCCAGCAGTAGAGTTGCTGCCTTACAGTTCTTGCAGCGTTGGAGACCTGGGTTCAATCCTGACTATGGGTTCTTGTCTGCACGGCGTTTGTACGTTCTCTCCCCGTGACCACGTAGATTTTCTCCGAGCTTCCGTTTTCTCCCACACTCCACAGACGTACAGGTTTGTAGTTAATTGGCTTGGTATAAATGTATAAATTGTCCCTAGTATGTGTGTGTGTGTAGGATAGTGTTAATGTGCGGGGATAGCTGGTCGGTGCGGACTCGGTGGGCCGACGGGCCTGTTTTCGCGATGCATCTCTAAACTAAATTAACCAGTGGAAGAAGCAGTTCCTGAGGCTGGTGGTGCGTGCTTGCATACTTCTATACACAAAGCTGGGACAATACCTGTATTTTATCACGCTGAATCCAAACACCTTACCACCATTTATATCGAGAGGTTGTGATCTCTCTCTCCCTGCAGCGACGGAATCAGCAGGGTTTGGTAATGAGGGAGAACTGCTGTGTAATAGACAATAGACAATAGGTGCAGGAGTAGGCCATTCGGCCCTTCGAGCCAGCACCGTCATTCAATGTGATCATGGCTGATCATCCACAATCGGTACCTCCTCATATCCCCTGACTCCGCTATTTTCAAGAGCCCTATCTAGCTCTCTCTTGAAAGCATCCAGAGAACCTGCCTCCACCGCCCTCTGAGGCAGAGAATGCCTCTAACAAGCCCACACGATCATTTATTCCATAGTGTCTTCCTTGTGAACACTCTTTAATGATTTCCGGAAGCTTTTTATTCAGCATTAATAATGAAATAAAACTTAGAGAGACTTCAATATAAAAGCCCTTTCCTATTGAACAATTTATTAAAAAATGAAATAGCAAAATAGAATTTATGGGGTAATTTATGATCTACTTTTTGATCTGAATCTTGATACTTTTTATTCTAGCCTTCTTGTGGATTTAAAGTGCCAGTGAATTACTGTGGTCACTCGGTTTGTCCACTCTACCATGTTATGTGGAGTAGATGTTTGCACCTTATTGAGCTTCTATTGTAAATAGATTGGCTTTGAGTTCTGCTTTCAATTTTAAATACCAACAATTTTGCCTGTAAAGAATGTTATACTTCCAGAAAATTAACAAGTTATTTTTTTTTTTTTTAACAAGGCATCGGAAATACACATTCCAAGCTTAAATGACTGTAATCTGGAAGAACCAAGTGTAGGAGACCGGGGCCCTGCCTAAAAACAGGTGCTTGGTGGAGAGGCCTCACCCCCTGATGGAAGCCGTGACTGTTTAAACTCTGCAACATCACTGGGACTCTGACGAGGTTGGGGACTTGGCGACGTGCAAGTCAGTTCAGTTTACTTTATAGTCACTTGTACCGAGGTACAGTGAAAAGCTTTTGTTGCGTGCTAACCAGTCCGTGGAAAGACAGTACATGATTACAATCGAGCCATTAATGGCGTACGGGTACATGATAAGGGAATGATGTTTAATGCTGGGTAAAGCCAGTCAAGTCCGATCAAGAATAGTAGGAGGGTCACCAATGGGGCTGATAAAAATCTGCTGTTATCCCGAATCCACTCTGCTGAGAGAGTCACCTGGTGCAGTCAAACCCAATGGCCAGCTCCCACAAATTGATGTGCTCCGAGCTCACAGTTAGTGGAGCTTCAAAGAGTCATGCAGCTGAGTCATGGGAAACAGGCCCATTTGCCCATCATATCCGTGTTGGCATATTGGGCTAGTCCCATTTTCCTGCATTTGACCCAGAGTGTTCTAAACCCTTGCTATCCATATGTCCGAGCAGCAATCTTTTAAAAGTGGTAATTGTTTGACTTTGAAAGGGATCTGCTTTTAACTCGACATTGGTACATGACTTGGAAGAATCTTAACCTGTTCCTCCATGAAAGCAAGGAACCCGATCCATCGGACTCTGTGCAGACGCAGAAAAGCTTATCAGTTCCAGAATATGATGCGTGTTGGCCTGGTTCCACACTACCTCCTGTGAGATTCTCATGCTACTAGTTAATGTAGAACATGTTCCCATTAACCTTCCCCAGAACCCTTCCCTTTCATGGTCCTCTTCTGATCCCTCATGGGGCAGTACGTTGCGTAGAGTCGCACTTCAGACAATCACCACAAATCTGCACCTAAATCTACGGGTGGCGCTGCGGTAGATTTGCTGCCTCACAACGCCAAAGACCCAGGTTCGATCCTGACCACTGGTGCTGTCTGTACGGAGTTTGTTCGTTCTCCCCGTGACCTGCGTGGGTTTTCTCCAGGTGCTCCGATTTCCTCCCACACTCGGAAGACGTGCAGGTTTGTGGGCTAATTGGCCTGACTAAATTGTAAAGTGTGTAGGATAGTATTAGTTACGGAGATCGCTGGTCAGCGTGGACTCGGTGGGCCGAAGGGCCTGTTTCCGTGCTGTATCTCTAAACTAAAACATAAAGGTCCTGTCCCACGTATGCAATGCGACTTGCCGGCAGTAGATTGCCGAAAATTTTCAACATGTTGAAAATTCAGCGGCGACCAGAAAAAGGTACGACTCTTTGGGCGATTACTCACGACCATACAGGCGTCACGGAGTATGGTCGTGAGTAGCCGCCCAAAGAGTCGTACCTTTTTCTGGTCGCCGCTGAATTTTCAACACGTTGAAAATTTTCGGCAACCTACTGCGACTATGACTGGTGCCAGTAAGTCGCCGAAAAAAATTGCGTAAGTGGGACAGGCCCTTAAAGCACCATTGCATTTGGAGCTCGAATGAATCTGACTGCAACAGCACACAGATGCTTCTATCTTCAAACTTGGGCTGAGGAACGTAATCCTCACCTGCACTCCAACCAACATCGCATTACATCACCTCCAAAAGTACTGCACTCCGTCAGTACATGATAAGGGAATGACGTTTAATGCAGGGTAAAGCCACTGCAGTAACAACACAGACCCTGTGTTCAAGTCTCCGTCGTGAGACCTGTGCTCATGACCTTTTGACTAAGAGGTGAGAACGCTATTCTGAATCCCTTCTAATACCTTTTACAAAGGACCATAATCCCTCTCTCCCAGGCATACTACAGTCAACAGAATTTTATTGCTTTGAATGCAAAAATGTCAGGATGACAAACTGCACCAAGAACCAGCTTAATATTCTTGAGAGCGAAGGTTGGGCAGAAGTGTGGAAAAGTTTGAAATCTCTCACATTGAGCTTTGTTAAAGCCCTGTCCCACTGTACGAGTTCATTCCAAGAGCTCTGCCGAGTTTAAAAAAAAATCAAACTGGTGGTAAGCACGGAGAATGAACGTAGCGGATACGTCGGAGCTCGGGGACGTCTCTTAGCGCTAACGGCAGGTACTCGGGAAGACTCGCTAACAGCAGGTAGCACGGGAAGACTCGTGAAGATTTTTCAACATGATGAAAAATGTCCACGAGAGCCCCGAGTACCGACGAGTGGCCATTACCATAAATCTCCGAGTTTGAACTCGGGAGAACTCTTGGAATGAACTCGTACCGTGGGACAGGGGTTTTAACCTTGCATTTGCCATGTTCAAATCTTCATTTTATATTCCAATATAAATGTCTTGTTTTTGGAACGTTTGTCAAGACTAAATTAACTTTTGAGGAAATGAATTTATGCAAACATAAGATATTACAGATGCAGAATCTAGGGTAACATTTTTAAAAAACTGCTGGAAGAACTCAATGGGTCAAGCAGCCTCTGTGAAGAACAACAGTTCAGATTGAGACCCCACGTCACTCCCGATACGTTCTTCCGAGTTTTTCTTTTCCTGAAGGACTTTTAATTTTGACATGTCTTTAAAAAGACATTCTTACAAAGTACTGAACAGACTTAGGAAATAACAAATCTCTGCATTGAAGGATATGATAGAGGGATAATATAGAAAGCTGAGTTGAGTCGATCAGAATTGAAAAGTAATGCTAGTCTCAATCATTTGGTTCAGACCTTCTCCATTGTGAGTGGCCCCACTGTTTGGGAATTTAATTTACAGATACACCAAATCCATGCCTGCCATCGATCACCCATCCGTGGTACTTCCATGTTATCCCACTTTCTCATTCACTCTCTGCACTTAAGGAGGTCAATTAACCTACAAACCCGCATGTCTTTGGGATGTCGGAGGAAACCGGTGCACCCTGAGGAAACCCACGCGGTCACATGGAGAATGTACAAACTCCGCAGGTCAGGATCGAGCCAGGGTCTCTCGAGTTGTGAGGCAGCAGCTCGACCAGCTGTTGCACTGTGCCGCCCAAAGTTGCAATGAGCCACTGCTCTATGAGCCACTAAATGAGTCTCTGAAGTAAAGAAGCCACCTTTGAGCTCATCAGCGATGTCCCGACATTTAGCGATTATTAATCCCACAAAAAATAATCTCACACCAGGTTATTCTAAATCCATTCTGAACAGATAGCAAAAACTGTCAAGGCACTCTCTAACATTCACAAACATTCAGAAATATTTTTTAAAAAACTATCAGACAGAATTAGGATTAGAAAAAAATAGGCAGACTATTTGAAAAGATTAAAAATAAATTGATATAAAACTTTTAAAAGCACTGGAAAGCACTTAACACATTAAATTAACCCAATTATTTTTTAAAGTAAATCACCTTAACTTGCTTGTCTCCCTTTCTATCGTACTCAATTGTACTCTGCCTTCTCATGTTTACAAAGCTGAAAGCATTTTGTAGAAGTATTTTGAAGCCAGATATTGAATACTTTTATGTCATTCCCCTGCTGCTTAATAGAGTAGATTTCAACAATGGTGCTGGTGTCAACAATGGTCAACAATTCAAGCACGGTAGCGAAGCGGTAGAGTTACCGCCTTACAGCGCCAGAGACCCGTGTTCAATCCTGACTGCGGGCGCTGTCTGTACGGAGGTTGTACATCCTCTTCGTGACCTGCGTGGCTTTTCTCGGTTTCGATCTTCGGTTTCCTCCCACACTCCCAAAGACGTACAGGATTATAGGTTGACACAAAATGCCAGAGTAACTTGGCGGGTCAGGCAGCATCTCTGGAGAGAAGGAATGGGTGACGTTTCGGGTCAAGACCCTTTTTCAGATTTAGCCCAGCATCTGCAGTTCTTCCCTACACAGGACTGTAGGTTAATTGGCTTGGTATAAATGTAAATTGTCCCTTGTGTGTGTAGGATTAGTGTTAATGTACGGGGATCGCTGGTCAGTGCGGACTCGATGGGCCGAAGGGCCTGTTTCTCTCTACTACACTAATACAGATAACCCTTGTTATATAGGAGGGGGAAGGATGGTGTCTGCTATGGCCGATTGTCCGTTATAAACAGAGTAAGGAGGGTAAATACTGACTCGTGAATCTCCAGGCTGGGTGGGAAGAATGCAGCAACAGGAGGGGAGGTCCAACCAGGGGAGGTTGCAGAGCCCCCAGCCCCACACGCGGTGAACCAGGGACAGATCTGCTATTTGCGCCCCCTTCATGCTGCTCACTCTCTCCCCTACCCTGTACAGTCGCCCCCCCCCACCAAATGCCACCACGAAAGGAAGCCTCGGTCCATTAGAACCAAAGTCTGTTATAAAGAGGTCCATAATAGATTGTCACCTTGTCGTGGTGGAGAAGCTTGCGTGGACCTGAGATCCTGAGAGTGATGCCGTCTGGAGCGATGCTCCTGGTAGGGCCACCCATGGCGGTAAGGTGGAGGGGGAGGTCTCTGACAAAGAGCCAATCCAACCAAGACCTCAACGGTGGGACAGGCGGAGGACGATGGCTGACCTTAGTGGAGCGTCACAACGACTGGGAAGGCGGATGAAGGCTGCAGCAGAAAAGGGTCTCCGGTCGTCTTGGACTCCATGCCACTGGATCCTGACCCAGATCTGTCGAGGACTGATGCACCAATCTCCCCACGTTAAACAAAGTCACGGGGCACAGGCGTCCTCCATATAGGGAATAGCACCCTGGAGACACCCACGTTCAGCCACGACCAAAGGGGGGACCTAAGAAGACTGGAACAATACCTGATGGAATGGAATGGAATACTTTATTGTCACATGTGACGAGGCATGGTGACATTCTTTGCTTGCATACACCATGTATACAAATAGCTGGCACATGCAGCGCTTTTAATAATGTGGATGTAGAACACAGAACTGTACAGCACAGGGACAGGCTATTCGGCCCACAATGTTGTGCCAAACATGATGCAAAGCTAAACTAATCTTCTCTGCTTGCATGTGATGTTGGTGTGAAGAAATGTTTGTCTTGTCTGATTGCAGGACCTGGGGCTTCATGATTTACTAGTTCACCCGAGTGAGCCAAATCATTTTCCCGCCGAGCACGGCATTGTTTTTCTGCAACCCGAAACGTTGCCTATTTCCTTCGCTCCATAGATGCTGCCTCACCCGCTGAGTTTCCCCAGCATTTTTGTCTACCTTCGATTTTCCAGCATCTGCAGTTCCTTCTTAAACAGTTTGATGGGCTGAGTATCTGCACACTATCAGTTTCCTTCTCTTACCTTTTTAAGTATCAATTGGACAGTAACTAAGCTTCATAAGTGATAGTAGCAGAATTAGGCCATTTGGCACATCAAATCTACTCCGCCATTCAATCATAGCAGATCCATCCTTCCCTCTTAACACCATTCTCCTACTTCTCCCCATGACCCCTGACACCCGTCCGAATCAAGAATCTATTGATCGCTGCTGTAAATGTATCCATTGACAGCCTCCACAGCCTTCTGGAGGGTGCGGCAGAGCTTTACCAATGTTGGCATCCGATGATAAAGTGTGAGGGGGGATCTTATAGAAACATATAAAATTATAAAAGGACTGGACAAGCTAAATGCAGGAACAATGTTCCCAATGTTGGGCGAGTCCAGAACCAGGGGCCACAGTCTTAGAATAAAGGGGAGGTCATTTAAGACTGAGGTGAGAAAAAACGTTTTCACCCAGAGAGTTGTAAATTTGTGGAATTCCCTGCCACAGAGGGCAGTGGAGGCCAAGTCACTGGATGGATTTAAGAGAGAGTTAGATAGAGCTCTAGGGGCTAGTGGAATCAAGGGATATGGGGAGAAGGCAGGCACGGGTTATTGATAGGGGACGATCAACCATGATCACAATGAATGGTGGTGCTGGCTCGAAGGGTCGAATGGCCTCCTCCTGCACCTATTTTCTATGTTTCTATGTAAAGTGCTATTCAATGTAGACCTCCAGCTCTGCTCTGGTAACTGCCGATAGTCCGCCCCCAAGACTTATAATAAATTCCCAAAAGCTGCGGTTTGATTAATTCAGCACGGCTCAACAGAAAACCTTCACGGAGGAAGCCCTTCAAAGCTGCCGCTAATGTTCATTGGTGATGTTGCCATGTCAACATGGATCCCCTGGTAGTCCACACACTGTACAAAGGATTTTAAACAAGACTACTTATTGATATAGTGCTGTTCCTCATATTCCGTCTGGGGACCTTGCGTCCGTATGGCATTAACATTGAATTCTCCCAATTTTGCTAGCCCTTGCTGTCTCCTCCCCTTCCTTAACCCTCTAGCTGTCTCCTCCCACCCTCCCATCCGCCCGCCCTCGGGCTCCTCCCCCTCCTCCCCTTTTCCTTCTTTCTCCCACCCCCCATCAGTCTGAAGAAGGGTTTCGGCCCGAAACGTCGCCTATTTCCTTCGCTCCATAGATGCTGCTGCACCCGGTGAGTTTCCCCAGCAATTTTGTGTACCTTCGATATTCCAGCATCTGCAGTTCCCTTTTGAATACTTATTGATATAGTTGACAAGCAAGATGGATGCAGAAATGAATTCAGTGACCATCAGTGATTATATCTAACAAGATGTCATTGTTGCTACTACATGAAGATAACCATTTAATGGCAGTTTTTTCAAAGGATAAGCCTTAATTATCAGCCATTTTGGCATAATGCTTGAACGTATTTCAACCAATATGGCTCCAGCATTTTGTGTCTATCTTGGGTGTAAACCTGCATCTGCAGTTCCTTCCTACAAAAGGTTCAGAGGGATATGGGCCAAATGGGACGAGCTTAGATGGGGCATCTTGGTCCGCCCGGATGAGTTTCCATGCTGTACGACACTGAGGCAATGCCAGAACCAAACCTTGATCAGCACGGTGGCGGAGCTGCTGCCTCACTGACGTGGGTTCAATCCTGACCTCCGGTGCTGTCTGTGTGAAGTTGGCATGTTCTCCCTGTGACCACGTGGGTTTCCTCTGGGTGCTGCATTTCCTCTCACGTCCAAATACGTGCGGGTTTGTAGGTTAATTGGCCGTTTTAAACTGCCACCAGTGTGTAGGGAATGGACTGAAAGTGGGATCACATAGAACCAGTATAAACAAATGATCGATGGTCAGCATGGACCTGATGGGCCGAAAGGCCTGCTTCCATGTGATTAACATTGCTGTTCTCATGTGATAAAAATCTTTATAGAAATTGATGTATGCCTGCAGGAGTAATGGGATTTTTGGTGGTTTTATTTACTTTCATCTTCTTTGGACTATTCCTCAGACATACTCTTTATTATCAAGATTGTAACAGTGTACCATGCCTTGATATTATCTTTATCTCTTCCTCTGAACACCTCCCTAGTTGCATATGTGCCTTCACCTCTTTATTATATAGAGAGCAGAGAGGAAAACAATGAAATGTAGAACTCCAGCCATCTTGTGATAGAAATAAAGTATGATGCCACTATCGACTGTGGAGGTAATTGGTCCCCCACACAGTTTGAAACTATTGCTTTTGCCAGCTATATTCGGGCCCTCAGATTAGTAGCGCATGGTCCTTAATCAGAAATAATGTTTTGAGAAATTCTGAGAATCTGGCTCTGATGTGGATGTTTCGTTTCCTGCTGATTCACTGTAGTTACATTTCCTCAGAGCTGTTTGTTGACGGACGGCTTATTCCAGTAAACTCGCCTAAAGTTGGCGACTTTCACACCTATAATGCGTCTGACGACTCTAAATTAGGACCAGAAGATCCCGTGCTGCTAACAAACTTGTGACGCGTGTATTACCCTTTAAAAAAATTTAAAGCACAAGTATGCATGAAATGTTGAGTGGGTTTTCCTTCACTAAAAAGGAATCTGATAGGTCCTGCCAGGTGATAATTTCTAAATCTATCATTGCCTGTGATATCTGCTGTGTCCAACTGTCCTCACTGACTTTACTCATCAATTGATGGCCATTTCTTCAACTATCTAGACTATTGGGTCTACAGTTCCTGACCTAATCTGTAAGTATTTAGAACTTAGTCAGAATCTGTCAGGCAAAGTTCATTTTGCTTCTGGGACTCCTACTCGACTTTAAGGGCCAATTACTAGCGATTGATCAGAGGGAGAAGTTGAGCAGAAGCAGGCACGTGCCGTCAGGCTAGGAAAGGTAGGCACTGCCTATCCTGACTAAAATGATAAAATGATAATTATTAAATATAAATAGTAAAGGCACGGAAGAATTATGCCGACCTAAGAGATCGATCTCTTAAGGGGCTGTCCCACTTGGGCGACCTAATCCGCGAGTTCTGCCGAGTTTGCCCTCGACTCATACTCGCAGCATGGTCGACACGAGGTCGTAGGAGATCTTTGTAACTCTCCTTCACACTCGAGAGTGGTCCCCGCGTACTCGAGGCCTCAGCTAGGTCGCGGCGTATATTTTTCAACCTGTTGAAAAATGCCTGCAAGTAAAAAAAGGTCGCCATGGAAAAAATCGATACTTTTTTTACTCGTAGTTGGTCGGCATGTTAGTCGTAGGTAATCGAGGGTAGTCGAAGGTAGTCGTAGATAGTCTTCATCATAGTCGAAGGGAGATCGAAGGAGGTCGTCTTCACTCTCCACTATTCGGTGTCCAATTTTCTCGAAGTTAGTCGTAGCTAGTCTTCAACATAGTCGAAGGAACTCGAAGGAGGTCTTCAACATGTCATTTTTAAAAACTCCTTAACTCTTCTAAACTCGCCAATTAGGTCGCCCAAGTGGGACAGCCCCTTTAGGTAGGCATAATTCTCCGTGCCTTTCATGCGCAGTACATGTAATACGGGAAAGTCTGTGCAGCTCATGTGCCGTTGATGTTGCTTCAAGCCGTCAAATTCAAGGGGAGCTGAAGGCAGCTGAAATTCTGCCTTTGCAGCGTGGACTGCTCATGCACAGCGCAAGTTTCTTGGCGGGTTTTTCAAACATGGATTGTCATTATCTTAAGAGTATCTTATGAAACAGAGAGAGAAGAATGGAGTTTGTGTACAAATAATGTGGTAAGTAGACTTCTTTGAGCTACATGTTTTTAAATACTGTATTTCCCGGCAATGAAGACGCTATTTTATTTTACCCAAAAATAAGGCGCGAAAATGTACCTGCATCTTGGAGGCTGAAGATTAGGTTGTTAGCCAAGAAAGATAGACTTTTTTATCCCTCAGTACAGCAATATCAAGAACGATGTTCTATCCCTATCTCTCATTGCTGGTCTATCCCTCATTGTGAGCAGCTGATGCGAAGCGGCTGTAAAGTGGGAAGTGGCTGAAAAAGGACAGCGCTGCTGGAGGGGGGGGGGGGGGGAAGAGTTTATTTCACAGCATGTGGGGAGTCTGGCCAGGGGTAAAGTTGCGGAGAGCAGGAGCGTTGAGAAGGATGGGGTCGTGGATCAAGCCAGCAACCAGCTCAAGAGCGGGTAAGCGGGCAATGGATAACAGGACTGCGGGCGGTGCAACTTGCTCCATGTGTCAGTGCGAGTAACCTCAATTGGTCCCTTGTTTGCGTTGACACAGGAGTAAGCTCCACTGCCTGCTGTCCTGTTATCCATCACCCGTTGACCCGCTCCGCTCTATGATCTTTGCTTTTGAGCTGGTCCCCTCACTGTTTAGACGGAGAGCACTGCCAGAAGTGAGCGAGCCGGCAGAAGGCATTGACGTCCCAGCAGCCGCTCGCAGCCACCCGAGCTACTTCCCTCCCTGGCCAAAATGCGGTGGCTCAGCGCCCGGATGCCACGGCAGCGGTGAGTTAGTGGGTTACTGGCATGATCCCCGACCCCCTCCTTCTCAACGCTCCTGCCCTACCAAAACATTTACCCCTGGCGCAGACTCCCCACACACTGTGAAAGGAACTCTCCCCCCCAATTGGTCCCTTGAACTAGTATTGTCATTCAATGAGATCACAATTGATCTCAGTTTGTTTTCCCACCGTTACATATTCTCTAATACGCTTCATATTGTCAGGGAGTTATTGCAGTTTCTTACAAGACTCCTCAACGAAAGGCAAAGGCTTCAACTGCGATTCTTACACTGTGCCACTGCACTCAAACCACTGTTGATTTCTGTGTAGCTTGTGGTCCAAAGATGGTGAAAGGATATGGGTACAATTGCAAATCTGAAAACTAGCGTCAATAGATGTTTTGGGTTTTTTTTTGTTATCGAACCAAGAGAGGTAGATGGAAGTATTTGTTTACAAGCAATACATAACTACTTTGCTCCTGGTAGGGCCACCCATGGCGGTAAGGTCGAGGGGGAGGTCTCTGACAAAGAGCCAATCCAACCAAGACCTCAACGGTGGAACAGGCGGAGGACGATGGCTGACCTTAGTGGAGCGTCACAACGGCTGGGAAGGCGGATGAAGGCTGCAGCAGAAAAGGGTCTCCGGTCGTCTTGGACTCCATGCCACTGGATCCTGACCCAGATCTGTCAAGGACTGATGCACCAGTCTCCCCACGTTAAACATAGTCACGGGTCACAGGCATCCTCCATATAGGGAATAGCACCCTGGAGACACCCACGTTCAGCCACGACCAAAGGGGGGACCTAAGAAGACTGGAACAATACCTGATGGAATGGAATGGAATACTTTATTGACACATGTGACGAGGCATGGTGACATTCTTTGCTTGCATACACCATGTATACAAATAGCTGGCACATGCAGCGCTTTTAATAATGTGGATGTAGAACACAGAACTGTACAGCACAGGGACAGGCTATTCGGCCCACAATGTTGTGCCAAACATGATGCAAAGTTAAACTATTCTTCTCTGCTTGCATGTGATGTTGGTGCGAAGAAATGTTTGTCTTGTCTGATTGCAGGACCTGGGGCTTCATGATTTACTAGTTCACCCGAGTGAGCCAAATCATTTTCCCGCCGAGCACGGCATTATTTTTCTGCAACCCGAAACGTTGCCTATTTCCTTCGCTCCATAGATGCTGCCTCACCCGCTGAGTTTCCCCAGCATTTTTGTCTACCTTCGATTTTCCAGCATCTGCAGTTCCTTCTTAAACAGTTTGATGGGCTGAGTATCTGCACACTATCAGTTTCCTTCTCTTACCTTTTTAAGTATCAATTGGACAGTAACTAAGCTTCATAAGTGATAGTAGCAGAATTAGGCCATTTGGCCCATCAAATCTACTCCGCCATTCAATCATAGCTGATCCATCCTTCCCTCTTAACACCATTCTCCTACTTCTCCCCATAACCCCTGACACCCGTCCTAATCAAGAATCTATTGATCGCTGCTGTAAATGTATCCATTGACGGCCTCCACAGCCTTCTGGAGGGTGCGGCAGAGCTTTACCCATGTTGGCATCCGATGATAAAGTGTGAGGGAGGATCTTATAGAAACATATAAAATTATAAAAGGACTGGACAAGCTAAATGCAGGAACAATGTACCCAATGTTGGGCGAGTCCAGAACCAGGGGCACAGTCTTAGAATAAAGGGGAGGTCATTTAAGACTGAGGTGTGAAAAAACGTTTTCACCCAGAGAGTTGTGAATTTGTGGAATTCCCTGCCACAATGGGCAGTGGAGGCCAAGTCACTGGATGGATTTAAGAGAGAGTTAGATAGAGCTCTAGGGGCTAGTGGAATCAAGGGATATGGGGAGAAGGCAGGCACGGGTTATTGATAGGGGACGATCAACCATGATCACAATGAATGGTGGTGCTGGCTCGAAGGGTCGAATGGCCTCCTCCTGCACCTATTTTCTATGTTTCTATGTAAAGTGCTATTCAATGTAGACCTCCAGCTCTGCTCTGGTAACTGCCGATAGTCCGCCCCCAAGACTTATAATAAATTCCCAAAAGCTGCGGTTTGATTAATTCAGCACGGCTCAACAGAAAACCTTCACGGAGGAAGCCCTTCAAAGCTGCCGCTAATGTTCATTGGTGATGTTGCCATGTCAACATGGATCCCCTGGTAGTCCACACACTGTACAAAGGATTTTAAACAAGACTACTTATTGATATAGTGCTGTTCCTCATATTCCGTCTGGGGACCTTGCGTCCGTATGGCATTAACATTGAATTCTCCCAATTTTGCTAGCCCTTGCTGTCTCCTCCCCTTCCTTAACCCTCTAGCTGTCTCCTCCCACCCTCCCATCCGCCCGCCCTCGGGCTCCTCCCCCTCCTCCCCTTTTCCTTCTTTCTCCCACCCCCCATCAGTCTGAAGAAGGGTTTCGGCCCGAAACGTCGCCTATTTCCTTCGCTCCATAGATGCTGCTGCACCCGGTGAGTTTCCCCAGCAATTTTGTGTACCTTCGATATTCCAGCATCTGCAGTTCCCTTTTGAATACTTATTGATATAGTTGACAAGCAAGATGGATGCAGAAATGAATTCAGTGACCATCAGTGATTATATCTAACAAGATGTCATTGTTGCTACTACATGAAGATAACCATTTAATGGCAGTTTTTTCAAAGGATAAACCTTAATTATCAGCCATTTTGGCATAATGCTTGAACGTATTTCAACCAATATGGCTCCAGCATTTTGTGTCTATCTTGGGTGTAAACCTGCATCTGCAGTTCCTTCCTACAAAAGGTTCAGAGGGATATGGGCCAAATGGGACGAGCTTAGATGGGGCATCTTGGTCCGCCCGGATGAGTTTCCATGCTGTACGACACTGAGGCAATGCCAGAACCAAACCTTGATCAGCACGGTGTCGGAGCTGCTGCCTCACTGACGTGGGTTCAATCCTGACCTCCGGTGCTGTCTGTGTGAAGTTGGCATGTTCTCCCTGTGACCACGTGGGTTTCCTCTGGGTGCTGCATTTCCTCTCACGGCCAAATACGTGCGGGTTTGTAGGTTAATTGGCCGTTTTAAACTGCCACCAGTGTGTAGGGAATGGACTGAAAGTGGGATCACATAGAACCAGTATAAACAAATGATCGATGGTCAGCATGGACCTGATGGGCCGAAAGGCCTGCTTCCATGTGATTAACATTGCTGTTCTCATGTGATAAAAATCTTTATAGAAATTGATGTATGCCTGCAGGAGTAATGGGATTTTTGGTGATTTTATTTACTTTCATCTTCTTTGGACTATTCCTCAGACATACTCTTTATTATCAAGATTGTAACAGTGTAGCATGCCTTGATATTATCTTTATCCCTTCCTCTGAACACCTCCCTAGTTGCATATGTGCCTTCACCTCTTTATTATATAGAGAGCAGAGAGGAAAACAATGAAACGTAGAACTCCAGCCATCTTGTGATAGAAATAAAGTGTGATGCCACTATCGACTGTGGCGGTAATTGGTCCCCCACACAGTTTGAAACTATTGCTTTTGCCAGCTATATTCGGGCCCTCAGATTAGTAGCGCATGGTCCTTAATCAGAAATAATGTTTTGAGAAATTCTGAGAATCTGGCTCTGATGTGGATGTTTCGTTTCCTGCTGATTCACTGTAGTTACATTTCCTCAGAGCTGTAGACGTTTGTTGACGGATGGCTTATTCCAGTAAACTCGCCTAAAGTTGGCGACTTTCACACCTATAATGCGTCTGACGACTCTAAATTAGGACCAGAAGATCCCGTGCTGCTAACAAACTTGTGACGTGTGTATTACCCTTTAAAAAAATTTAAAGCACAAGTATGCATGAAATGTTGAGTGGGTTTTCCTTCACTAAAAAGGAATCTGATAGGTCCTGCCAGGTGATAATTTCTAAATCTATCATTGCCTGTGATATCTGCTGTGTCCAACTGTCCTCACTGACTTTACTCATCAATTGATGGCCATTTCTTCAACTATCTAGACTATTGGGTCTACAGTTCCTGACCTAATCTGTAAGTATTTAGAACTTAGTCAGAATCTGTCAGGCAAAGTTCATTTTGCTTCTGGGACTCCTACTCGACTTTAAGGGCCAATTACTAGCGATTGATCAGAGGGAGAAGTTGAGCAGAAGCAGGCACGTGCCGTCAGGCTAGGAAAGGTAGGCACTGCCTATCCTGACTAAAATGATAAAATGATAATTATTAAATATAAATAGTAAAGGCACGGAAGAATTATGCCGACCTAAGAGATCGATCTCTTAAGGGGCTGTCCCACTTGGGCGACCTAATCCGCGAGTTCTGCCGAGTTTGCCCTCGACTCATACTCGCAGCATGGTCGACACGAGGTCGTAGGAGATCTTTGTAACTCTCCTTCACGCTCGAGAGTGGTCCCCGCGTACTCGAGGCCTCAGCTAGGTCGCGGCGTATATTTTTCAACCTGTTGAAAAATGCCCGCAAGTAAAAAAAGGTCGCCATGGAAAAAATCGATACTTTTTTTACTCGTAGTTGGTCGGCATGTTAGTCGTAGGTAATCGAGGGTAGTCGAAGGTAGTCGTAGATAATCTTCATCATAGTCGAAGGGAGATCGAAGGAGGTCGTCTTCACTCTCCACTATTCGGTGTCCAATTTTCTCGAAGTTAGTCGTAGCTAGTCTTCAACATAGTCGAAGGAACTCGAAGGAGGTCTTCTACATAGTCGAAGGAGGTCTTCAACATGTCATTTTTAAAAACTCCTTAACTCTTCTAAACTCGCCAATTAGGTCGCCCAAGTGGGACAGCCCCTTTAGGTAGGCATAATTCTCCGTGCCTTTCATGCGCAGTACATGTAATACGGGAAAGTCTGTGCAGCTCATGTGCCGTTGATGTTGCTTCAAGCCGTCAAATTCAAGGGGAGCTGAAGGCAGCTGAAATTCTGCCTTTGCAGCGTGGACTGCTCATGCACAGCGCATGTTTCTTGGCGGGTTTTTCAAACATGGATTGTCATTATCTTAAGAGTATCTTATGAAACAGTGAGAGAAGAATGGAGGTTGTGTACAAATAATGTGGTAAGTAGACTTCTTTGAGCTATATGTTTTTAAATACTGTATTTCCCGGCAATGAAGACGCTATTTTATTTTACCCAAAAATAAGGCACGAAAATGTACCTGCATCTTGGAGGCTGAAGATTAGGTTGTTAGCCAAGAAAGATAGACTTTTTTATCCCTCAGTACAGCAATATCAAGAACGATGTTCTATCCCTATCTCTCATTGCTGGTCTATCCCTCATTGTGAGCAGCTGATGCGAAGCGGCTGTAAAGTGGGAAGTGGCTGAAAAAGGACAGCGCTGCTGGAGGGGGGGGGGGGGGGAAGAGTTTATTTCACAGCATGTGGGGAGTCTGGCCAGGGGTAAAGTTGCGGAGAGCAGGAGCGTTGAGAAGGATGGGGTCGTGGATCAAGCCAGCAACCAGCTCAAGAGCGGGTAAGCGGGCAATGGATAACAGGACTGCGGGCGGTGCAACTTGCTCCATGTGTCAGTGCGAGTAACCTCAATTGGTCCCTTGTTTGCGTTGACACAGGAGTAAGCTCCACTGCCCTGCTGTCCTGTTATCCATCACCCGTTGACCCGCTCCGCTCTATGATCTTTGCTTTTGAGCTGGTCCCCTCACTGTTTAGACGGAGAGCACTGCCAGAAGTGAGCGAGCCGGCAGAAGGCATTGACGTCCCAGCAGCCGCTCGCAGCCACCCGAGCTACTTCCCTCCCTGGCCAAAATGCGGTGGCTCAGCGCCCGGATGCCACGGCAGCGGTGAGTTAGTGGGTTACTGGCATGATCCCCGACCCCCTCCTTCTCAACGCTCCTGCCCTACCAAAACATTTACCCCTGGCGCAGACTCCCCACACACTGTGAAAGGAACTCTCCCCCCCAATTGGTCCCTTGAACTAGTATTGTCATTCAATGAGATCACAATTGATCTCAGTTTGTTTTCCCACCGTTACATATTCTCTAATACGCTTCATATTGTCAGGGAGTTATTGCAGTTTCTTACAAGACTCCTCAACGAAAGGCAAAGGCTTCAACTGCGATTCTTACACTGTGCCACTGCACTCAAACCACTGTTGATTTCTGTGTAGCTTGTGGTCCAAAGATGGTGAAAGGATATGGGTACAATTGCAAATCTGAAAACTAGCGTCAATAGATGTTTTGGGTTTTTTTTTGTTATCGAACCAAGAGAGGTAGATGGAAGTATTTGTTTACAAGCAATACATAACTACTTTGCTTGGTCACTTGCTCACAGCCAAAACCTTCAACTTATTTCAGCTTCTTAAAAAAAAAAAAACATTTTCAACTGTGATTTCTGATGATGACATGTGACACTCCGGCGACTGTATAGCAACAGCCTAGATGGCGGCAGTCGCCTAAAAAAATCGCCTCAGTGGCACAAGCCCTGAACAATCCTCAAGTGAAGATTTTTTTAAGATGCTGTCGTCTTTGTTTATCTCTGATCAGACTGAATTCCTTTCTTCAGGCTGTTCCTCTGGGATTGTGGGGGAGGCAGGATTGGATCTATCATGTCTGTGTGGGAAGCAAAATGGACGGGTAACTGCTCAACACCGACGTCCCCCACTGCAGTGGGCTGGTTCATTCACTGTATTTGCTGTATATTTAAATAGGTCTGATGTTTACAGATGATGCATTTGATGTTTAAGAAGGAACTGCAGATGCTGGAAAATCTAAGGTAGACAAAAGTGCTGGAGAAACTCAGCGGGTGCAGCAGCATCTATGGAGCGAAGGAAATGGGCAATGTTTCGGGTCGAAACCAAGTTCAATGGAATTCTTGCTTTGCATCAGCACACAGAACATAGTAGGCATTTACTACAAAACAGATAAGTGTGTCCATATACCATAATATAAATATATACACACATGAATAAATAAACTGATAAAGTGCAAATAACAGAAAATGGGTTATTAATAATCAGAGTTTTGTCCGAGCCAGGTTTAATAGCCAGATGGCTAACACTTCTTCAGACTGAAGATACATTTGATCATGTATATCTTGTTGTGTATTGGCAAATGATGGCAAATGAGGAGAATCTCCAACAAGCCAAATCACCTTTTAAGGGTTTTGACCCGAAACGTCAGCTATTCCTTCTATCCAGAGATGCTGCCTGTCCTACTGAGTTACTCCAGCATTTTGTGTCTATCTTCGGTTTAAACCAGCATCTGCAGTTCCTTCCTACACCTTTGAGTATTCTTTATATTTGCCCACCAGTTTGTTTGAACACTGTGCATGTCACTTCACTGAAGACTAAGAATTACAGGGCAAATATGTGTCAACACTGAAGAAGCTAATT
Source organism: Amblyraja radiata (assembly GCF_010909765.2). Lineage (NCBI taxonomy): Eukaryota > Metazoa > Chordata > Chondrichthyes > Rajiformes > Rajidae > Amblyraja > Amblyraja radiata. Next base: position 40,255,815 of record NC_045977.1, read on the forward strand.
GAGTTCATATTCCTGCCTCCAAATATTTCTTCAGAGTCTATCTGACGTGACAGTAATGACTGCAATATACATGAACAGCTCGCAACCTGGTTCAAGCCTCCTGCAATGCCTTGGGGTATTAATAATGTGTGCCAGCTGCTTTTATTTAATCTGTGTTTACTGTTGCCTATGCATGCAGCGATAATATAGAAAGTACTTAGCAAAGCAAAAATAATGGAGCAGGAAATCTGAACCATTTATCATATTTTATCTAGGAATTATAATTGCACCTCGCAGCCTAGCCTTCTTCAGCCCACTTAGTCCACGCCAAATATTTGTATAAGCCACTCGCTGCGATTGGGAGATTGTGTAGAATGAGTCTCTGCTTATCAGAGGCCAGAAGAAGCAGAGGGCACTTCACGGAAACGTTGGAGGTTGCACGCGGGAGTTCTAGGGTAGTGGCCAAGAGGCAGATTAATCCACAGCTGGCTATTCTCAGTCATTGAGTAACTTAAAGGCTGAACGCTAGATGTTTGGATGACCTTCGAGCAGAAGCATTTTCTTGATGTAGAAGATCAGTTATTATCCTATTGAATATTGAACCCTTTCTGGCTTAAGCCCTCCCTTCACCACCTCCAGTTTAAATTCCATTTGGAATATTTTGGAGGACCAAGAAACCAAGAACCAAGTGGAGCCATGTTTTTAAAAAAAACTTCCAACTAGGCTCCAGTGTGATTTGTTATGGTCTCGTGTTGTTGGACTGTTTGGCTAACGTCCAGAAATGGATGAAAACTATTTCCTTCCATTCGTTCTTTGCCTTGTATTCAGGCATGGTACAGATCCAGATTACTCTCCCAAAACTCCATCCCAAACCTTGGCAACAGGTTGATAACCGTGGTGCTAACTTTGATTCTTCAAACTTCAAACTTTCTACAAACAGATGTAATCGCCATGACCATTTCCTTCTACTTCTCACTTGTACCTAAGTTTCTCCAGACTTGAACTCAAGCCAAACTGTACTGCCATTATCCGAGCGCATGTCAACATCTTTTCACGCCCAAAGCCTGTACAATCGTTGAATCCATGTTGCTTCCTACTCTGGCTATGACTTGATTTTAAAAGAGAAGACACAGAGTACTGGAGTCAATGGCCTGTCCCACTTGGCTGTCATTCGCGCCATTTACGCGACCTGCTAGCGCGTGGGTAGCGCGGGACGAGCGCATGGGGTGGTGTGGAGGAGTGTGGACCTCGTCCTGTACTAAATCTTCGCGCGCCACCAGCCTGTCGCCTAACTGACGGCCAAAGTGGGACAGGCCCAAAACCCTGGCGCGACGCAACGTCTCACCTCCAACAGCAGCAGCAGAAGCAGGCAAACGATCGCCGAGCTCGGCCTGGGGATCACGGCCGTTGCGGATCCGGATCCGCCCCCACTCCTACTTCCAGAGCGGGGCCAAGAAGATTGGAGATAAACACGAAATGCAGGAGTAACTTAGCGGGACCGGCAGCATCTCTGGAGAGAAGCAATGGGTGACGTTTCGGGTCGAGACCCTTCTTTCAGACTGAAGAAGAGTCTCGACCAGAAACGTCACCCATTCCTTTTCTCCAGAGATGCTGCCGGTCCCGCTGAGTTACTCCTGCATTTTGTGTCTGTCTTCAAATGACGTCACGCGCTCCAGACCGCTGTGCGGGCGCATGATGACGCATAACCATCGCGCGTCAGTCACTACCGGCCTGTCGCGTAAATGACGGCCAAGTGGGACAGGCCCTTAACTCATCGGGTCAGGCAACATTTCAGGAGACCATGGATAGGCAATGTTTCTCCACCTTCTCTCCACGTAACTCAGCAAATTCTTCCATTTCAGCACGAAACGCATTTCTTTTGAAAGTTTCAGCTGAATGCCCTTACAGGTGGTGCATTCTGTTCCATGGGGGTGGCAGAGTGATGCAGCTGGTAGAGTTGCTGCCTCAGCGCCAGAGAACAGGGTTCGATCCTGACCTTGGTCGGTGTCTGTGTAGAGAGTGCACGTTCACCCCGGACCACATGGGTTTCCTTTGTGTGCTTCGGTTTCCTCCCACAGCCCAAAGATGTGTGGGTTTGTAGGTTAATGGACCTGTGTAAAATTACCCTTAGTGTGTAGGGAGTGGATGAGAAAGTGGAATGACATAGTCGTGAAGATTTGGGCAGTCACGGTTGCGCAGCGGTAGAGTCGCTGCCTTACAGCAAATGTAGCGCCGGAGACCCGGGTTCGATCCCGACTACGGGTGCTGTCTGTACGGAGTTTGTACGTTTTCCCCGTGACCTGCGTGGGTTTTCTCCGAGATCTTCGGTTTCCTCCCACATTCCAAAGACGTGCAGGTTTGTAGGTTAATTGGCTTGGTGAACGTAAAAATTGTCCCTAGTGGGTGTAGGATAGTGTTAATGTGTGGGGGTCGCTAGTCGGCGCGGACCCGGTGGGCCGAAGGGCCTATTTCCGTGCTGTATCTCTAAAACTAGAAACTAAAACTAAAATATGGTTGGCGTGGACTCTGTGGGCTGAAGGGCCTGTTTCCCTGCTGTATCTTTCAATCAATCAAACATTCACCATAATGGAAACATTCTTCAGACATAAGAACATGAGAAGAAGAAGCTGGTCATCTGTCCCTTAAAGTTCATCAGGATCAGGACTGTTGGTCAATCTTCATATCTCCATTATCTTCTCACTAACCCCATGTCTTGATTCCTTTAATATCCAGATATCTATCAATCTGTGCCTGAGCCTCTGCAGCCCTGCGGGATAAAGAATTTGAAGGATTCTCCGTTGTCTGAGTGAAGAGATTCCTCCTCATGCAAAATACTGAACTGGTTACACCTTATTCTGAGACTGGGATCCGTGGTTCTGGACCCCTCGGGTAAGAAATACATCTGCCTTGCCTCAAGCCTATCAAGCCCTATAACAATTTCACGAGGAGATGTTCTCACAACCTTAAACTCTAGAGAACGGGCAGAGTCCAGTTAATCTGTCTTCATACAGCAAACCTGCCAACCCTGGTTCTAGTCGAGTTGATCTTTGCTTCAGTACTTCTGTGGCAAGTACGTGCATCGTTAAGTAAGGTGATTGGAACTGTACTCAACGCTTCAGTTTGGTTCAGGCCCCATAAAGCTGCAATAGAACCATCTTACCCTGTATTCAAATTTACTCTTATAAAAGACTAACGTAACATTTGTATCTTTTGTACCTCGATGCTGGCTTTCAATTACTTTAAGCAACGCTACCCAATCTCTTACATACACATTTAAGGTGAGAGGGGGAAAGATTTAACAGGAATCTGTCGGGCAACTTTCTTTACACAAAGGGAAGGGGGTAGGTATATGGAACGAGCTGCCGAAGGAGGTAATTGAGGCAGGTTTCTATCACAACGTATCAGAAGCATTTAGACAGATACACGAGGTTATAAGTGATAGGAGCAGAATTAGGCCAATCGGCCCATCAAGTCTACTCCACCATTCAATCATGACTGATCTATCTCTCCCTCCTAACCCCATTCCCCTGCCTTCTCCCCATAAACCTTGACACCCGTACCAATCAACATCGATAGGTTTAGAGGAATAGTGATTTTTCAATTCCCTCTTTTCTTGAATAATGGGGTCACGTTTTCTACCTTTCAATCCGTAGGAACCATTTCCCGAAACTCTAGAATTTTAGAAAATAGTAACCAGAATGCTCACTATTGCTTCAGCTGCCACATATACAACTCATTGGGCCTTGCCATTTTCACGTTTAAACCTCACCAATTTCTTGTGATTTTTTTTTGACTAATACATTACCTCCAGTCCTCATTCCTGACAGAGCCCTGATTCTTTAATATTTCTGGCAGATTTTTAGTGGCTACTCTCATAAACTCAGATACAAATTAGTTGTTTAAATTCCTCTGCAATTTCCTTCATAAATTATTCTCATCTCTGTCTGTAAGGACCGACATTTGTTTTTGCTAGTTTCTTTTTTCTTATTATTACACACTTGTTGAACCTTTTTACAGTCCAGGTTTATACTTCGTGACAATCAACTCTTATATGTTATATTGTTTTTCTTTATCAATTTCATGCCGGTCCTTTGCTGAGTTCCAAAATGCTCCCAATCCTCTGGTCTGCTGCTATTTCTGGCAACTTCTGAAGCCGTTTCCATGGATTTAATTCTATCTTTAATTTCTCGTGTCATACACGGATGAATCACTTTTCCTTTTGGGTTTTTGTGACTCAGAGGACATCTTTTCTTTTTCACTTTATGCATTATTTCTTTGAACGCTGGGCATTCGAAATCCCTGGGCACAGCGTCGCAGCTGGTAGAGCCGTTGCCTCCTGGCAACGGAGACCCGGGTTCGATCCTGAGCTCGGGCACTGTCTGTGTGAGGTTTGCACGTTTTCCGTGCACGTGCTCCGGTTTTCCTCTTGCGTGCCAAAGACACGTGGGCTTGTAGGTTCAGTGGCCTCTGTCTCATTGCCCCTGGTGTGCAGGGAGTGGATGCAAAAGTGGGATCATGTAGAACTAGTGTGAACTGGTAGACACTAAATGCTGGGGCGACATCGTGTGAACGGGTGCTTGACGTGGACTTGATGGGCAAACGGGCCTGTTTCCATGCTGTATCTCTAAATAAAAATAAAGAACAGTGCCTTTGGCACACTCTGCCTGCGCTGACCATGATGCCAAATAAACCTGCACAGTTCACATGCCTGACTCAATGTCTCTGGACTCACCAGGAGAGTACGGCTCCAGCAACACTCGACAACAAAGCAGCCCAGTGGACTGATGGCTCGTCCATCTCAACTCCCTCCATCCCGAGCACTGTGACAGCAGTTACAAAATGCACTGCACTAGCTCGCCTAACTGCTCCTATAGCATCTACCAAATCTACAGTCACAATCGCCGAGAACAACAAGGATGTTTGGGTACACCATACCCAGTTGCACACCATTCTTCCTTGGAAATACGCACTTGGCTTTTCTTCCCAGATGGTGTCAGGTTATAAGGTCGTAAGGAATAGGAGTAGAATTAGGCCATTCGGCCCATCGAGTCTACTCCGCCATTCAATCATGGCTGATCTATCTCTCCCTCCTAATCCCATTCTCCTGCCTTCTCCCCATAACCTCTGATACCCGTACTAATCAAGAATCTATCTATCTCTGCCTTACAAATATCCACTAACCGCCTCGACAGCCTTCTGTGGCAAAGAATTCCACAGATTCGTCACCCTCTGACGAAAGAAATGTCTCCTCATCTCCTTCCTAAAAGAACGTCCTTTAATACTGACCGTGGCGACTCCTTGTGTGCTCGTCCCAGAGGTTGATCTACTCTCTTCCGATGCAATCGCTCTACTCTTTTTCTTACGTCTATTTTCTGCCCCTAAATCTGTCTGAAAACGATACTATGCCCTCTGACATTGGATAGAGTGTGTATCGGGTGACTGAATGCCCAATGAGTTGTACATCATGGAAACAGGCCCTTCGGCCCAACTTGTCCATGCCAACCAGATGCCTGATCTACGCAGATACCCACCTGCCCATGTTAGGGCCATACCCTTCGAAACCTAAAGTCTGAAGAAGGATCCTACTCGCTATGCCACCTACCCATTTACTCCCGAGATGCTATCTGACCCACTGAATTACTCCTGCATTTTGTGTCCCTCTAAATCTTTCCTATCCATGTACCTGTCCAAATGTCTTTTGAATGTTGTTAGAGTACCTGCCTCGCCTACCTCCTCTTCCATGTACCCACCACCCTGTGTGATAAAAATTGCCCCTCAGGTTCCTATTAAATATTACCGCTCTCACCTCAAACTATCTCCTTTATTCCTTATTCCCCTCGTCTTGGTAAAAGACTCTGCATTCACCCTATATATTCCCCTTGTGATCTTATAGAGCATATCAACGCCTCTACCTCTTACAAGGTTTAGGAAGTTTGGCATGTCCCCTACAACTCTCACCAACTTCTACAGATGCACCACAGAAAGCATTTTATCCGGCATCACAGCTTGGTTTGGGAACAGCTCCATCCAGGACCGTAAGAAATTGCAGCGAATTGTGGATGCAGCCTAGACCATCACACAAACCAACCTCCCTTCAGTTGACTCCTCGCCATGCCTCGGCAAGACCAGCAGCATAAACCAGGACGAGTCGCACCCCGGGCACTCCCTCTTCTCCCCTCTCCCATCAGCCAAAAGGTACAGAAGTGTGAAAGCGCACACCTCCAGATCCGGGGACAGTTTCTTCCCAGCTGTTATTAGGCAACTAAACCATCCCACCACAACTAGAGAACAGACCTGAACTACTATCTACCTCTTTGGTGACCCTCAGACTATCCTTGATCGCACTTTGCTGGCTTTACCTTGAACTAAACGTTATTCCCTTTTCATGTATCCATACATTGTAAATGGCTTGAGTGTAATCACTGACTGGATAGCACCCAACAAAAGCTTTTCACTGTTCCTCGGTACACGTGACAATAAACTAAACTACACTCGCATCCTTCTATACCTCTAATTCTCCAACGTCTTCCCCTTAGTCCTTAATCTCCACTGAGAGAATTGCTTTTCAATGGAAAATAACAGCCCAAAACAGGTAACATTGTGGCTCTTCAGAGGTATTTAGCACCGTGAGAGATATGCAGTGGGCAATTCAGTATTTTAAATTGGCTGAAGTTATCTGGAGCATGCGTGGTCTGTACATATAAAACCCAGGGTAACATGGTGACAAAAATATGTTGTTGGTTTTAGATTGTTACCATGTAGAAGTAAAACTAAATATAAAATGTGGAGTTGCATTTAGACAGAGTGAAGACGTTGATAGATTTGGTTGTGGTGACATTTCTAGCTTTTCACACGGTAGAAATCAAAACCACACTTGTGGATTACTTTCTCATTCCTTTCCCAATCTGGAGCAGGGCTTGCTGATTAGGCGACCAAACAAAGTGAATGTAACAATTACATTATTTTGGAGTGGGTTCAAATGTCAGCGTTTGGCTTGTAGTAAGGGACCCAGGTTCGATCCTGACTATGGGTGCTGCCTGTACGGAGTTTGTATGTTCTCCCTGTGACCGTGTGGGTTTCCTTTGAGATCTTCGATTTTCTCCCTCATTCGCAAGGCGTGCAGGTTTGCAGGTTAATTAGCTTTTGTAAATTGTCCCTAGGGTGTGGGATAGAATTAGTCTCCAAGTGATGCTGGCCGGCAAGGGACTCTGTCAGCTGAAGAGCCTGTTTCAATGCTGTATCTCTAAAGCTAAAAGGCAAATTTGCCTTATAATTCCCCTTATTGCTGGGGGCATTGAATATAAGAGGCAGGAAGTTCTGAAGCAGCTCGGTGAGACTGTGGTTCGGCCGTATTTTGAGTATTATGTGCAGTTCTGGACGCCCCATTGTAGGGAAGATGAGGAGGCTTAGGAGAGGGGGTTTATCAGAATACTCCCTGGATTAAGGGGTTTCAGCGACAGGGACAGGTTAGGCAGACTTGCATTGTTTTCTCTGGAACGTCAGTTGAAAGGAGACTTGATAGGAGTATATAAAATTATGTGAGGCACAGATAAGGTTGATAGTCAGAACCTTTTTTCCTCAGGGTGGATGTATCCACCACTAGGGGGCATTAGCTATAAAGGTGAGAGGGGGAAAGTTTAATGGAGATGTGTATGTCAAGTTTATTTACGGAGAGTGTATGTGGCAGAACACCGGCACCTCTACATGGGTCACCTGCTACTTCCCAGGGCACAAGGCTTTCCCAGTCTCCATTTGTGCTTGGGCGCCTGTGTCTAGCTACCTGTTAGTCTAATTGCTGTTGTCTGTTTGCCAGTTGTTTTCTCTCTATCTCTCCCTATGTTTGATCATCGATGTCTGATTGTTTTCGTCCATCTGTGGCTGGGCGCTGCAATCCGTCTAAGTTTTAGTCTAAAGATAGATACAAAAAGCTGGAGTAACTCAGCGGGTCAGACAGCATCTCTGGAGAAAAGGATTTGGTGACGTTTCGGGTCGAGACCTTTCTTCAGAGTCTAAGAGAGTCTTCTTCTAGACCAGAGTTTTAGTCTGACTATTTAATCTGTGTTTAATTGCTCGTGTGTGTCTGTATCTTGTTGGTAGTGCCCGCCTACCTGTTTATGTCAATTTCTAATAATCTATTACTGTGTCTAACTATGCTTTCTGTTTATGATGGTTTCCTGTTACCTGCCTTCATTTAATTATCTGTGTCTGCTCTCTCAGTCTTCTCCCTGTCTATCTGCCAACCTGTCAGTATAGTTAGCAGCATCTGTTTGTTTTAAAGAAATGTTCAAAAGAAGGTAAAACATTGTTTACATCTTACATTTTCTATTCGGCAAGCTCAGACCATGCTGTCTAAAATTGGGCATGTTTGCCTTGAAGGTTATAAATAAACATCTGAAGAAGGGTCTCGACCCGAAACGTCACCCATTCCTTCTCTCCAGAGATGCTGCCTGTCCCGCCGAGTTACTCCAGCATTTTGTGTCTGTCTAAAGGGCCTGTCCCACTTTCACGACCTCTATTGAGTTTGCCCTTGACTCATACTCGCAGCATGGTCGTCACAAGGTCGTAGGTAGGTCGTGATGTCAGTCGTAGGTACTCGTGGCATCAAGTAGGTCGGGCCGTTTTTTCTAGCCTGATGAAAAATGTCCACGAGTAAAAATGGTCGTAAATTGGATCGTGAAAGTGGGACAGGCCCTTAAATAAACCTCTTGGATATTTACAATAATCTAACAGTTTTGTGGTTAATATAAATGAAAACTGCTTTTTATTTTCAGATTTTTAAAAACGTAATTGAAATTCTCATGCCAGCCTGATGGATACTTGTAGTTGTGTATGTAAATAAAAAGTGGTGAAAATCGGGAAAAATCTCCCGACCCCCGCTGCACACCGAGGTTCATACATCCCCCGGCCCCTGCACATTCCTTTCAGTAACTGCTGTTGTTTAATAGTTGCAGCAGTGGGCTGCTGTCCCCACATGTCACTGAGAATGAGATGACAAGTCTGAACCAAGCTGGGAACTTGCTGTTCACTTTTTTTTTGAAGAGATGAGCTTTGGCTCGTGAAACCTCAGCAAAATGCAGAGCTCGTTCAACTCCATTCAATCTATTTAGGTCTCCAAATATTACCCCACGAGGCTCTTGGCAACACTTCTGGCGCTATTGAATTTTAACCTGTTAATTTATTGGGACATATCATCGCAACGTGCTAGATAAGAGCGCGAGTCTAATATGAACACATTGCTGGGTATATTTAGAAATGATAAGGCAAGTGCAATGTTGTACCTATTAGCAATATAATGACATTAGAGAAAATGACGCAGCTATCTGTAAGACAGAAATAGAATCCGTGTGGAATGAGATAAGGCAATATAAAAGGTCAGTTTATCCTTCAGTGACAGGGGATGTGGAGGACGACGTACACAAACACTGGGGAAATGACACATTAATAATCATGGAGGAATTACAATTGAAGCGAATTATAACTGGGCCGGCACTTTCAATCTTGGACCTACAGACAAGTAATCATGCAGGAATTTCAACTGCCCTGAATATAATTAGGCAGAAGATATACAGATCAGAGAGGAAAGGGGAATGAGCTTATGCAACATGTTTATTATTGTCATGTGTACCGAGGTGCAGTGAAAAGCTTTGTATTCTGAACATGTGAACACAGGACTCGGGATTGAGGCATCGGGTCTACCAGCGACCCATCCCTTTCCGGGCTGTCTCCTATTATGCCCCGTTCACATGAAGGAGAAATGGAAGTATGTCAATGAGGTTTGCATGCTCAGGCTGCTGTGGCGTGCATGAGATGTGAATTGCAAGGCTGACCTTTCCACCTTCTGAAGGTGACACAAAGGGCAGGGATGAATATTTATTGACTGAGAAGTTTGGTTGACCAGTGTCTCAAATGTAGTGGTGAATCGAGCAGTGGATATCGCTGATGCTGCTATTAGCTGAAAATGCCATTTGAAGGTAGACTAACTCAGTTTAAGACCACAGTTTAAGAATAAGGAGTAAGCCATTTAGAACAGAGACGAGGAAACGCATTTACTCACAGAGAGTGGTGAGGCTGTGGAATTCTCTGCCTCAGAGGGCGGTGGAGGCAGGTTCTCTGGATGCTTTCAAGAGAGAGCTAGATAGGGCTCTTAAAAATAGCGGAGTCAGGGGATATGGGGAGAAGGCAGGGGTAAGTAAGTAAGTAAGTAATTTTTATTTATAATAGCACTTTTAAATCAAATCATGTTGAAGCCAAAGTGTTTTACAGAGAAGAAATTAGATTTCCATACTGATTGGGGATGATCAGCCATGATCACATTGAATGGCGGTGCTGGCTTGAAGGGCCAAATGGCCTACTCCTGCACCTATTGTCTATTGTCTATTAACTCAACTTGGATCAGATCAATAAACCTAGGACTGCATCCCTAGATCAGATGCCAAACTTCTAGTGTTCACCTCTGCCACTGTTACTTCCCTGTCCCTTTTCTATCTCTGCAATACGTTTCTCCTTTTTTTTCTCTACCACTTCCGCCTCTCTTCACCAAAACTTCCAGTACATTGCCTTGTACAAAAAGCCCCAACCCTTCTTGAAGCCACTACTTCCTCTCCTTTTAAGAAGTCTACGTTGCTTTTGGATGGTGTTGGTCACTCGTGATGTAGTGTCACATCGGTATATATAGAGTTTTTAAGAAGGAACTGCAGATGCTGGAAAATCGAAGGTAGACAAAAGTGCTGGAGAAACTCAGCGGGTTCAGCAGCATCTGTGGAGCGAAGGAAATAGGCAACGTTTCGGGCCGAAACCCTAGGGTTTCGGCCCGAAACTTTGCCTATTTCCTTCAGGGTTTCGGCCCGAAACGTTGCCTATTTCCTTCAGGGTTTCGGCCCGAAACGTTGCCTATTTCCTTCAGGGTTTCGGCCCGAAACGTTGCCTATTTCCTTCGCTCCATAGATGCTGCTGCACCCGCTGAGTTTCTCCAGCACTTTTGTCTACTTTCGGTATATATAGAGTTCAGGACATGATGCCTGGATACAGAATTCACATTCACAAGGCAATGGGAAACAACAGTTACAGAGGATGGTGCCAGGAGTTTAGATACCAGGAGTTTGGCATCCATTGTGAGGATGCATGCAGTGCTCAGTGGCAGCTCTGCTCATTTAACATGCTATGAATGAATATGCATTTGTCACATATTGTGCTCCTCGCACCTGTTTAGAGAGTTTCGCCAATTTATCTCCAATTTATAACCCCTGGATCTAACCATTATACTGCTGTTTTATGCAGTCTTGGACTGTTTAGAACAAATGGAGATTTAATTTAGCTTTAGTTTAGCATAGAACAAACAGTTCTGCACAGGAACAGTCCCTTCGGTCCACAGTGTCCATGCCGAACATGATGCCAAGTTAAACTAATCTCCTCTGCCTGCAGGTGATCCACATCCCTCCACTCCCTGCAACTCCACGTGGCTTTCCATGAAAGTTCATTAGACTTGTTCAAGGTTTCTGCCTTTTCCTCATTTTCTGTTATTAATTTCCTAATCTCATTCTCAAATACGAGCATTGGCTCCATTCTTCCTCTTTTATATACATTTTCAACTTTTTTTTTATCGAGTTTATATTTCCTGCTAGTTTGGTCTCATCTTCTACCCCCTCTCTCTCTCTTTTAAGGGTCATTCTTTTGTTGCTTTCTAATATCTTTCCAATCAACCATTGATCTTCACAACATTGCATCTTTCACTTTGACATAGCCCCTAACTTTCTTAGTTACAGTATGTATGTATGGGTCATCTTTCCTTTAGAACTTTTATTTACCAATGGAATATATCTTTGTCAAAAATGTGACATATTTCCTTGTTATATACTGCCTTACCTTTAATCTGTTATTCCAGTTGACTTTAGCCAACTCTGCCTTCAGAATTTTGTAATAGCCTTTTTTCACGTTTAAGAAACAAATTTCAGACTTAAATTTCACGCAATCAAATTGACATGAAATTCTATCAATGCTATCATCTTTCTTCCCCTAATATTTCCTAATATCTGATCATTGATTACTATCTCTCACTGTTTGTGAATGGATCGAAAGTATCATGTTTTTTATTTGATTTCACGTCAAGTTATTTCAGCCTTAATACACTCGATATAGTGTCTGGAACACCACCTTCAACAATTTAATTTGTCCAATCTATGTGAAGATTCAAATAGCCCCGTATTATCACAATGCCATTTGTAAAAGCCTTCATTATTTCCCCGGTGGCCACTGTTAGATGGAATCATAGTCATACCGCACGGAAACAGGCCCTTCAGTCCATCCTGCCCATGCTAACCAAGACGCTCTATCTATAAGGGTAGTAACAAGGAACTGCAGATGCTGGTTAATACACAAAAGGACAGAAAGTGCTGGAGTAATGGGGGGCACGGTAGCGCAGTGGTAGAGTTGCTGCCTTACAGCGACTGCAGCGCCGGAGACCTGGGTTCGATCCCGACTACGGGTGCTGTCTGTATGGAGTTTGTACGTTTCCCCCTGTGACCTGCGTGGGTTTTCTCCGAGATCTTCGGTTTCCTCCCACACTCCAAAGACGTGCAGGTTTGTAGGTTAATTGGCTTGGTAAATGTAAAAATTGCCCCTAGTGGGCGTAGGATAATGTGCAGGGATCCTGTTCGGCGAGGGCCTGGTGGGCCGAAGGGCCTTTTACCGTGCCCTATCTCGAAACTAAACTAAACTCAACAGGTCAGGCAGCATCTCTGGAGAACATGGATGGGCGACGTTTCAGGTCGAGACCTTTCTTTTGACGTCAGTTTTAAACACCAGACGCTAAATTGAAAGCTTCCTATTTGAACCTTGTCAGCGGTCCAAGTCAAGAGTGTTTTATTGTCATAGTTTTATTGTCCCAGATAGAACAATAAAATTCTTACTTGCAGCAGCACAACTGAATATGTAAACATAGTACACTGTAAACAATATAATTAACGAGAAAAAAAAGTTTAGTGTGTGTGTATATGTATACACATACATATGCATGCACACAATATATATATATATTGTGTGTGTGCATTTGTATCATGTATATACACACTGAACTTTTTTCTTGTTTATTATATTGATAGATAGATGGATAAATAGATAGACATATGGATACACATACGTAGCAGAACATAACAGAGCTTTAGGGAAGCTCTATGAATGCCACTTTATTTTTAGAGCATTTGGAATAGTGAATGAATGAATAAGTTTATTGACCAAGTATTCACATACAAGGAATTTGCCTTGGTGCTCCGCCCGCAAGTGTCAACATGACATACAGTGACATGACAAACAGTACAGAGAATAGTATAGTATAGCTTCCAATGTTACATTATTTTATAAGCAGAAGTTACTAGAAAGTAGCAAACTCGGCATGGTTTCCAGGTATCGTATCGTATCGTATCGTATCGCTATGTAGTTATTGACAATTACTAATGATAGTCCTCCCTGTTCTGTGGTGTAAAGTGTACATCAACTGAATTACTAATCTCTCTTCATGGTTCCTGCAGACTTTCACTGTACATCCGGCCTACTAACTACTTCAAGCAAGTATTATGTCAGCATACATTAACAAGTATTTACATGTGGCTCTGCAATTAAATGAATATTTTGACTACATAATTTTAATGCACAAGCAGAAAGCACTGAAGAGAAAAAAAAGCAAATGAAAGATAGAAGTTCTATTTATAATAATAGTTTTTCTCTGCCTCAGGCATCTGAAACTTCACTGCAGCCAATTAAGTACCTCTGAAGTGTAATCATTGTTATAATGTTGTCAATCTCTGCTGCAGAGGACCATAAGAAACTATGCAGTCATCAGATCCATTCGTGCTGCCTTCAACTTTATGTATTAGGGGTCAAGGCTGATTATCTTCCAGAGCTCATGATGTCTGTGAACACTTTAACCTTGTGTTGACCTTTGCACACCAGCTACCATATGAGCTTGATAACATGATCTCACTGCAGCAGCAAGGAGGCCAGAGGTTTCCGTTCAGGTTTCCTAAGTGGGACAGGGGCATTAGGCGACTGAGTGTCAGTTTCTGCTGTATAGATAGAACAAACGGGAAGACACAGACCGCAGTGGCGCAGCAGTAGAGCTGCTGCCTTACAGCACATGAGACACGGGTTCGATCCTGACTACAGGTGCTGTCTGTACAGAGTTTGTACATTCATTCACCCTGTGAACGGGTACGTTTTCTCCAGGAGCTCCGGTTTCCTCCCCACATTCCAAAGACGTGCGGGTTTGTAGGCTAATTGGCTTCTGTAAATTATCCCCAATGTGTGGGATCAAACTAGTGTAAGGGTAATCGCTGGTCGGCGTGGACTCGATGGGCCGAAGGGCCTGTTTCCAGGCTGCATCTCTAAAACTAATATAGTTCTGAGCATTAGCGCATCAGTCCCATAGTCAAGTACAACGTTCTTGGATGTGGTTAGAGATGAATTGGACAGTAGCCTGGCGAATGGAGGAAAGTGTTCACAAGCTTGGTAATAGAGGTGAAGAAACTGCTCCTGAGGCCTGGTGGTGCGCACAACTGTACCTTCCACTGGACAAAGGAAGAGCTTTCGAAGAGCTGCCTTCATCTTTTCCGGAGGTGAGTGCTGGAGTCATTCCTTTCTTGGAAGACCACCTTTTTTTCCTGAAGGTAGACAAAAATGCTGGAGAAATTCAGCGGGTGAGGCAGCATCTATGGAGCGAAGGAATAGGTGACGTTTCTGGTCGAGACCCGGAAGTGTCTCGACCCGAAACGTCACCTATTCCTTCACTCCATAGATGCTGCCACACCCGCTGAGTGTCTCCAGCATTTTTGTCTACCTTCGATTTTTTCCAGCATCTGCGGTTCTTTCTTAAACCTTTTTTCCTGAATTAATTCTCTTTCTACCACTTTGACCCAACCCAAGCTCCTCTGGCTAGTGATTTTCCTGGTGATAGACAAAAGTGCTGGAAAAACTCAGCGGGTGCAGCAGCATCTATGGAGCGAAGGAAATAGGCAACGTTTCGGGCCGAAACCCTTCTTCAGACTGATGGAAGGTGGTGGGGGAGGGGGGGGGGGAGAAGAAAGGAAACAGGAAGAGGAGGAGCCCGAGGGCTGAGGGAGAGCTGAGAAGGGGAGGAGACAGCAAGGGCTACCGGAAATTGGAGAATTTAATGTTTATGTCGCTAGGGTGCAGACTGCCCAAGCGGAATATGAGGTGCTGCTCCTCCAATTTCCAGTGGTGCTCACTCTGGCCATGGAGGAGGCCCAGGACAGAGAGGTCGTATTCGGAATGGGAGGGGGAGTTGAAGTGCTGAGCCACCGGGAGGTCAAGTTGGTTAATATGGACCGGGCGGAGGTGTTCGGCGTTACAATCGCCAAGCCTACGCTTGGTCTCACTGATGTAGATCTTCGGAGGGAGGAATATTTGGTGAGCAATGAAAGTAAAGGTGCTCTTTCCTTCTGACAACACAGCCTCAGTTTAAAAGTCTGCTACACGCTCCTTCATTCATTTCACTCTTTCTCCTGAAGCAGCCAGCATTTGACACCTTCTGTAGTTCATCCCATCTCCCACAGTTTCTGAAACCACTGAATTAAATGATCAATTAATCTCTGAACTGCACAGAATGAAACCCAAAAGGATTCTGACACTCCCATTTGCAGCCTGCAGTAGTTGTTTGTAATGCCGTTACAGTCACGTAGCCTTCTTAAGGGCCTGTCCCACACGCAATTTGCCAGCACCCGTCATAGTCGCAGCAGGTCGCCCAAAATGCTCAAAATGTTGAAAATCCAGCGGTGACCAGAAAAAGGTACGACTCTTTGGGTGACTACACACGACCATACAGGCGTCACGTCACGTACCTTGTTCTGGTCGCCGCTGGATTTTCAACACTTTGAAAAACTTAGGCGATCTGCAGCGACTATGACGTGTGCCGGCAAGATGCCGAAAAAAATCATGTAAGTGGGACAGGCCCTTTACAATAAGAACCATCTTCTGAAAAATGTGCCCAATGCAGTGTACACTCGTTCTAATGCTAGATTTGGAATTGTTTATGAATCCTAAAACAGTGGCGCACATGAACAGGGCATTTTGCCCACAATGTCTGTGGCGAACATGTTTCCAACTTGAACTCATCCCCTTTGCCTCCACGTGATCCTTATCCCCTGCATATTGAAGTGCCTATCCGATAGCTTAAATACCAGTATCGTATCTGCCTAGTATATTACGTTAACCAGCTACGTTACAAGGATGTCTGCAAGAGAGATATGAAAGCGCTCGACATGGATGTGGAGTCCTGGGAGAGCCTTAAAGCTGACCGCACGAGGTGGAGAGGTACACTGCACCAACATCTCAACACGGGGGAAGAGAAACTGTTGAACGCAGCGGCAGACAAGCGAGCACGCAGAAAGGAGCGCGGCAACTTCAACAAACCCGAGACCGCACACACAAATGTGGCCTTTGCGATGGAGACTGTCACTCCCACATTGGTCTCTTCAGTCACAAGCGACGCTGCTCCAGCTGAGGTTTGGAGCAAGCAGCTAACAACTAGGATGCATCACCCATGGTCAGTCATGACCGAGGGGGGCCTACAACTATCTGCCTCCATCATCACCCCCGGCAGTGCGTTCTAGACTCCCACCATGCTTTGTTTGTCTAACATAAAATTGCTACACACATTTCCTTTACACTTCACCACTCTCGCCTTAAAGCTGTGCTTTCAGCTCTTTGACATTTCCACCCTGAGAAAATGCTCTGACTGTCTACCCTATCTTTACAGAAGTATCTCTCCAAGTTCAAATTCTACAATTCGACTTACAAAATTTGAGTTCAGTTTATAAAAATGAAATCGGGGTCTGTAGAAAGCTGTCAGATTATCACAAATAGCAAAACCATCAGATAAAGCTTGAGTAGGAAGGAGCTGCAGATGCTGGTTTACACCTGGAGTGACCCAAAATGCTGGAGTAGCTCAGCGGGACAGGGCAGGATCTCTGGAGAGAAGGAATGGGTGATGTTTCGGCTCAAGGCTCTTCTTCAGACTATTTGAGGTTGGATGTCTGAAGAAAAGTCATGGAACCAATGGAATTGGTTTGAGGTGCGGGTGTTAGGGGTTATGGGGAAAAGGCAGAAGAATGGGGTTAGGAGGGAGAGATAGATCAGTCGTGATTGAATGGCCAAGTAGACTTGATGGGACGAATGGCCTAATTCTGCTCCGATCACTAATGACCTCATGACCGTATAAACAATGGATAGGCAACTCTGGTTCATAACGAGGGCTGTGCAATTCGCAATCGTTTGATGCAGTTACAAGTTATCTCCATGCAACAGCTTTGTATTTGTTGGCCAGAATTCATCTCTTCATGGATTCATTACTGAGGTGGATCCAATGGGTTGTAACACTGTGTGGATGCTGTTGGATGTGGAACATCATCTCTCCTTCTCGAGGAAGAGCCAGGCATATGGAAGAGGACTGTAAAGAAAGATTCAAAAAGAAAAGACAAAAAGTCACGACCTCAGAATACTTTGCAGCCTGAAATAATGGGGACCCGGGCTAAGTTTAGACAGCTAGCAGTGGGCTGTGTACAGCATGAGTATCGGAATCCTGACAGCACCTTTATCATTTAAACTAAAATAAAACTGGAAATGTTGGTAATAATCAGCAATGTTGGCAGCATCAAATGGTATTTCACAAGATAAACTATCCGGTTAAGATGCCATTTTCATTAGTACTGCTGAAATGTTATGGCAATTTTTGCCTTTAGATCTTCACCTGAACTCTCGCTGATGGAGCCATCAGTAACTATCTTGTATTTTCCAAATTTGACGATCACTTTCAATCTTCATTGTTAGTTGAGTACTTACAGTGTTTCCTATTTTCCTTTTGCTGTCTTGCCGACATCAATTGTTAAGAGAGAAATAAATGAGCGGTGAAAGTAGAGAGAAGAACGTCCCTTGAAAAAAATAGCTCACTTATTTTGTGTCAACCTGTCTCAGCTGGTGATGCAGCCTGAGTCAGAAGATCATTGATTCAGACACACGACTCCGAGATTTGACACACACTGCAGACTGACACTGCAGATGCATATTGAGAGAGCTGGATGATATTTAGGATGACACCAGCCTGCCAGCAGAAATGGTTGCAAGAATGTGGCTGTAAGAATGCAGAGAAGTGTGGGAACGTGAGGGTTTGAGCTATAAGGAGAGGTTGGGGGGGGGGCCAGGATGTTATTCCTTGGAGTGCAGGAGGCAGAGGGGTGATCTTATAGAGGTCATATAAATTCATGAAGGGAAGAGACAGGGTGAATGCACAGTCTTTTACCCAGAATAGGGGAATCAAGAACCAAAGGACATAGGTTGAATGTCTTCTTCTGCTTCTTGCATGTGGCGTGCACAGCCTAAAGTTGTAGGACAACTTGTTCTATTTGAAGAAGGGTTTCGTCCCGAAACGTCGCCTATTTCCTTCGTTCCATAGATGCTGCTGCACCCGCTGAGTTTATCTAGCACTTTTGTCTACCTTGTTCTATTTGATCTTATTTGATTGGGCACACCAGGTTGATTGCATTTGTCGAAACAGGGCGGACCACGTGTAGGTTGCAATCTCCCCCCAACCCAAGGTTGAAGGGGAGAGGGGAAAGATTGAATAGGAACCTGAGGAGCACCTTTTTCACGCAGATGGTGGTGGGTATATGGAATGAGCTGCCAGAGGAGTTAGTTGAGGAAAGTGCCATAACAATAGACAATAGGTGCAGGAGTAGGCCATTCGGCCCTTCGAGCCAGCACCGACCGCCATTCAATGTGATCATGGCTTATCATCCCCAATCAGTACCCCATTCCTGCCTTATCCCCGATATCCCCTGACTCCGCTATAACAGCATCGGTTATTGGACATGTACGTGGATAGGAAAGGTTTAGTGGGATATGGGCCAAATGCAAGCAAATTGGACGAGTGTAGATGGGGTATCTTGGTCGGTATGGACAAGTTGGGCTGAAGGGCCTGTTCACCTGCTGGATGACTGTATGACTCTTTAATTTTCTTGCAGTGTCCTGTCGTTCAGCACTGAGCAATAAAAATCAAACCTACCAATTATGTTTATTGTTTCTCAGGCACAAACTGTCATTAAAGACTGAATTAAGCTCATCTTATCGAACAGAAAGCCAAATTTATACAACAAAAAATATCTTGGCGTTTTTGAACAAGAAAATATGGAAAATATGTGTATGTATTTGGGTAAAAGAACTATAAGTGTATCGGAGGTATTTTGAAGGTGTTTCATCAACGCCCAACCATTGGGTGGAGGATCCATGACTAATCAGCGACTATTCATTGTGACGGTGCAATAAATAAAAGTAATCAAGTTTTCTCTGAAGTTTTAAAGAAAGTATTTTATTGCATCAGTGACTATTCAAACCTTTGCAGTCGAGGTGACAATGGAATATATAAAAATAATCAAGTTTCCTAAGAATTCTGCAAACATAATTGAGATCTTTAAAATAGCCTACAATGGGAGTCAGCAATGAAGTTTACCTTTTCCACTGAAGTTCATGCTATAACTTTGCATTGGTAGCGGTGGTGGATGTAATAATCTGACCAGGGAACCCAGTAAAACAGAGTTGATGATATGAAGAAATATAGGGGGTTAGAGATGGGGAATATAGTTACATTTAGATTGTTGAAATAAAAAGCCACCATAGATACAATGGGCTCTGTGATTGTAATGTTCAATGATTCAGTAACCGTAAATATAACTCGGAGCTTGTTGACTAACAGCATGAGAGCATTTCAGAAAAGCATGAATAAATAGTTTTCAAAAATCACAATTGGAATGTGTTTCATTTCTGCAGTGTGGCCGAGTTGCAGAAAAGACTCCATGCAAGGATTTTTTGATGCAATTTTATTCCTTAAACAAAGCTGTGTAACAAAAAAGGCGCATGGTGCTGGAGTAACTCAGTGGGTCAGGCAGCATCTCTGGAGAACACAGATAGGTGACGTTTCACAGAGTGCTGGAGTAACTCAGCGGGTCAGGCAGCATCTGTGGAGAACATGGATAGGTGACGTTTCACAGAGTGCTGGAGTAACACAGCGGGTCAGGCAGCATCTCTGGAGAACACAGATAGGTGACGTTTCACAGAGTGCTGGAGTAACACAGCGGGTCAGGCAGCATCTCTGGAGAACACAGATAGGTGACGTTTCACAGAGTGCTGGAATAACACAGCGGGTCAGGCAGCATCTCTGGAGAACACAGATAGGTGACGTTTCAGGTCGGGACACTGAAGAAGGGCCTCAGTCCTTCTGTAACATCAGCTTGGAAACAAGACCGAGACCGATGTAGAACATTGGTGATGGTTGAGACAGTCTTTCCTGTTTCATTTGTTCTGGGTAAGCCATTTAGAACGGAGATGAGGAAACACTTTTTAACACCGAGTTGTGAGTCTGTGGAATTCTCTGAGGGCGGTGGATACTTTCAAGAGAGAGCTAGATAGGGCTCTTGAAGATAGCGGAGTATGGGGATATGGGGAGAAGGCAGGAACGGGGTATTGATTGTGGATGATCAGCCATGATCACATTGAATGGATCGAAGGACCGAAGGGCCTACTCCTGCACCTGTCTATTGTCTATATCTCTCTACATCACCGTCTGTATCTCTCGTTTCCCTTTTCCTTGACTCTCAGTCTGAAGATGGGTCTCGACCCGATACGTCGCCTATTCCTTTTCTCCACAGATGCTGTCTGACCCGCTGTGTTACTCCAGCTTTTTGTGTCTATCTTCATTTTCGAATCACTTGGATTCCCACTGACAGTTTACGCAAAGAGATGATCCAAATCTAGTGTAAATAGATCAAAGCTAATGCTTTGCCAAATCTGGCAAATACTCAGTAGTTTTAAACATCGCTGTCATGTAGAATTAGCGTGTAATTTATGCGCACACTGTGATTTTTGTGTGTGTGGTCTGAGTCTACGTGTGTTGGAGATTTTCATTGTATCTTATGCAGGTGACAATAAACTCTACTTGACTTGTGCTGCAGGTCGGGAGATGAACACCTGTGGTTCGGAGGTGGAGAATCTCAGCAGTGGGAAGGACGATGACGAAGCAGTGTGGGACAATGTGGAGTCTAATCGGCATGTCCTCAGCCGCTACATTAACTCAGCCAAGCTCACACCGTACCTCCGTCAGTGTAAAGTCATCGACGAGCAGGATGAAGATGAGGTGCTCCACTCACCCATGCTGACGTCCAGAATCAACCGGTCAAGTAATTGCAATCAATCATCCTTTTAAAATGGTGTCGATTCAATGTTTTAAATGTTCACGTCATGTTCAATAAATAGTGATGTTCCACAGTAAAACACAAAGTGCTGGAGGATTCAACGGGCCAGGCAGCATCTGTGGAGGGAATGGACTTTGAGTCCTGATCTGAAACGCTACCTTTCCATCACCCCTTCCCCCCCCCCCCCCCCCCCCCCCAAGATGCTGCCTGACCCGTTGAGTTCCTCCAGCACTTTGTTTTTTTTTTAACTTAATCCCAGCATTCTCTCTACATTCACATGAACCTGCACTTTTATTTAAAAAATATAGCAAAAGTGAATTTTAACGGGAAAAATTGTATTGCTTTCTTTTATTAAGAATAAATAAAACAAAGCAATGCAATTTTTTCCTGTTAAAATTGGTTTGGTGCATCTGGCAAAATCCAACATTAATTGCTTTTCAGAAGCTGGTGATGAAGTGCCCTTCACCACTGCAGGCTCAGTGATAAAAGTGCGTTCACAATGCTATTAGGTAGAAATGATAGGAAGGATATTGGGATATTGTGTGTAATTTTAGAGCAGAACTTTGGAGTGGTGACATTCCCATTTACAAGCTCCCCGCTCCCTTGTTCTTGGGATTGTAGGTTTGCAAAGTGCTGTCGAAGAATGGTTATAATATCTTGTGGAGGTTTGAGATGATAACTTGAAATTTTAGGCCCTCCTTTTGATTCATCTTTACCATGGACGACCAGTCCTTCTTCACCATCCCCACCAAGAAGGTCTTAAGGGCCTCTGGTTCAATTCAGTTCAGTTTATTGTCACATGTACCGAGGTACAGTGAAAACGTTTTGCTGCGTGCTAACCAGACAGCGGAAAGACAATACATGATTACAATCGATCCATTTACAGTATATGCCGATATACTGTGAATGGATCGATAAAGGGAATAATGTTTAGTGCAAGGTAAACCTAACAAAGTCCGATCAAGGATAGTCCGAGGGTCATCAAAGAGGTAGATAGTAGCAAAGATCCTACAGCGAGCAAGATGTTCCACTCTTGACGAAAAAGACGTAGTACGGTCATGGGCAGATTCATGGGTAATTTTCGGCCCCATTTCCGTAACCGGCTTCCATCTCCGCACCAAAGATCCCGTAGCGGAGCAAAGATACTAGTGCGGAGACGGAAGCTGGTTACGGAAACATCCTCGTAAAAATAAAAGTTATTTGGTAAAAATATTCTCCTCATTTTCAGAATTATAATTTATTAACACAAACTGTTCCCCCGCAACGTTGATTACACTGCGAGTCGGGTCGGGTCGGGTCCGGTTACGGAAATGGATGAAAAAAAGGCCCACGTTCCGCTCCGTTACGTACTACACGTCAGCCCATTGCATTTAGCAGGAGTGGTCTATCTTGCTCTGCTATAGGATCTTTGGATAGTAGTTCAGCACTGCTCTCTGGTTGTGATAGGATGATTCAGTTGCCTGATAACAGCTGGGAAGAAACTGTCCCTGAATCTGGACGTGTGCGTTTTCACACTTCTGTACCTTTTGCCTAATGGGAGAGGGGAGAAGAGGGTGCGGCCAATGTGCGACTCATCCTTGATTTATGCTGCTGGCCTTGCCAAGACCTCGCCCTGTTCTTCCTCGAATCACAAAATCTCCTCAAGGTATGCCTACGGTTATAAGATCTTCTTTATTTCAGATCAAGTACTTTCCCCGTGTACCAATGGTGATATTTCCCTTCAGTGCAAAGCCACCTATATATTTTTATCCTATACATTCCCCTTTGTTTTCAGTGCACTTTAACAAGGAATATTAGACTTTCTAAAGAACTCTAGATGCAACTGAGAATTTCTGGTATATGGTTTTTCCTTCACTAATGTTTGTTAGCGGACTTGTTGAACGAGTTATTATTAGAGATCCATTATGATTATCCCGGCTTCTGAAGACTTAAAGAGCTGACCTTCTGTTTGATCCTTCTATATCACGCGATTCAAAGAAAAATTCATGCTACCAAATGAATCCATTTTGGCTCGCAAACAAAAAGTGCAGGTGCTCTTATAGAAATGACTGCATAGTGTATAGTGACGCAAGGACTGAGGTGACAGGGAACATCCCCAATCAATCGTCTAGAGCTGTAAGTGACGGGGATTGAGATAATGCACATAATTTCACCTGCATCAATTTGTTGGAGAAATAATTTTGCTTTTATTACCAGCCTGCAGTGGCTCCAATCTCCAGTTCTGCTCACTGCAGTTTTCAGCGGCTGTTTCAATAGATAATGTTTTCTGTTTGCTTTGAAAGCAGATTTCTGTAGACCGGCTATAAAATAACTCTTGGGGCTAAATTCGAATAGCCCTTGAAAATAAGCGGCGATTGGTGTGCATATTTAAAGGTCCCATCGACACAATTGCAGGCAGGCCACCTGTTTCGTGTGTGTGTGTGTGTGTGTGTGTGTGTGTTCATCATAATTTCAGTACATGCAAACACTACCCATGTTGTTAATATGGGCATCCTGCTCCTGATTTAAAGTGAGGCTGCATCTCGTATAGGGGAAGGGCCCAGTGCAGGAGCAGATCCCAGCAGTTAAGCTCCTACCAAAGAAACAGTGTAGATTGGCACAGAAGGGATCAGAGCTGGTTCTACCATGTCCCCAAGTTCATCACTGGCCTTAATGAGGGAATAGACAGCAGGACTTGTCCTGCATTCACGAGGGATTATGCTGAGGAAACAAATCCTCAGGATGAGTTGCAAGAAAAGGGAAGCACTAACCGTCATTCCCAAATTCTGCTCCACATTGTCCATGATATGCCAAGGTAGATTAAATTGCTCCCTCAGCTTCAATGGTTCAATGTTTTTTTTATTATCATTGGTACCAAGATACAGTGACAAACATGTTTTTGCATACAGGTCAGCAAGATTATTGCTGTACACAAGGAAAAATCCCCAATTAAGTACCAAATGCATAGAAACAGCCCACTGAGCTCGTATGCAAGGTCGACATGTTTGGCCCTATTTTCACAGTCCAAGCCATCAAGGCTCATTGCAGTCGTCGCTTCACATCCTCCGCTTGTGTCTGCTCCGCGTCCCTTGTGAATACTGGAATCCACCAGAAAGGGAACTGTTCATCCCGATATTAATCAGGACAATCCCATCCCACAACAGTCCGTTCACAGTCTATTAAGCATTCATCTACTCCATTCTTCTTGTTAGGATGGAGGTTGAGTTACAGAGTCTTTCACCAAGGGTAAGGGAATCAAGAACCACAGGTCTGAAGAAGGGTCTCGACCTGAAACGTCACCCATTCCTTCTCTCCAGAGATGCTGCTTGTCCCGCTGAGTTTTTTTGTGTGTCTACCTTCAACTACAAGGCATAGGTTTAAGATGCGAGAGGAAACATTTAACTCAAAGGAACCCAAAGTGTAACCTTTTCACGCAGAGGGTGGTGGGTGTATGGAATGAGCTGCCAGGGGAGGTAGTTGAGGTAGGTCCTACGGCAATGTTTAAAAGACATTTGGGCAGGTACCTGGTTAGGTACGTTTAGAGGGATATGGGCCAAATGCAGGCAGGTAGGACTAGCATAGATGGGGCATCCTGGTCAGTTTGGGCAAGTTGGGCTGAAGGGCCTGTTTGCGTGCTGCAAGACTCTATGACCATGACTCTAATTCTGTTGCCAACCATCACATTTTCAACATGAGGGAGGAAACTGGAGTACCTGGGTGAAGCCCATGTGGTCGTAGGAGACCATTTTCTTTATATATATTCTATGAAATGCAAGGAATGCTTACTCTGGAAAGTAAACCAGGATAAGCCACCCTCTATGATCTGTGGACACGAGGAACTGGAGATGCTGGTTTACAAAACAAGCACAAAGTGCCGGAGTAACTCAACAGGTTCCGCAGCATCTCTGGACATGTTCTCCAAAGATGCTGCCTGACCCGCTGAGTTACTCCAGCACTTTGTGTGTCTTTTCTTTTTCTACACGATCTGCACCTCCTGTTAGAGTCTTACTGTAGCTGTGAAAATTCGCACCTCTGGTCTCCGAAGTGAAAAAAAATTGCGTGTGTGAAAAAAATAGTTAAACTCAAAACTTTTTCTCTTTCCAAAGGTCGTCTGCTAGATATCCTTCAAACAAAGGGAGAGAGAGGATATGTTGTTTTTCTGGAGAGTCTTGAGTTCTATTATCCAGAACTGTACAAGTTGGTCACTGGCAAGGAGCCCACACGACGATTCTCAACAATTGTTGGTAGGCATCACTTTTCATTTCATAACCTACAAAATGGAGCAACCGTGACTTTTATAACTAGTATTATGGTTATTAATTCGTTTTATTCTTCAGAATTATAACAGATGTGTGTGTTATGTGTTTACGGGCCAGTTAAGCTGCTGCAAGTAAGAATTTCATCATTCTGTTTTTGGTACAGATGACAATTAAACACTCTTGACTCTTGAATTACGGATGTATTTTATGTTTTCACCAATGTTAAACCATCTTTCTTTAATCAGGCTTTGCAATTCCTCACTTCCCTATAAACTAAGGTAGACAAAAATGCTGGAGAAACTCAGCGGGTGAGGCAGCAACTACGGAGCGAAGGAATAGGTGACGTTTCGGGTCGAGACCCGGAAGGGTCTCGACCCGATACGTCACCTATTCCTTCGCTCCGTAGATGCTGCCTCACCCGCTGAGTTTCCAGAAGGGTCTCGACCCGAAACGTCACCTATTCCTTCGCTCCGTAGATGCTGCCTCACCCGCTGAGTTTCCAGAAGGGTCTCGACCCGAAACGTCACCTATTCCTTCGCTCCGTAGATGCTGCCTCACCCGCTGAGTTTCTCCAGCATTTTTGTCTACCTTCGATTTTTCCAGCATCTGCAGTTCTTTCTCAAACATTTCCCCATGAACTATATCTGTCAAAATAGAAAATGGGCAACAAACTAAAATCAACAAAATTACGAGGAAATAGATGCTATTGGTGATCATTCCCTTTCTCCTGTTGAATTCTGAGGGACGTTACAAGGAGAATCACTTTTGTGAACAAGGAGTTAATTAAACACACGTTAAAACTGTAATTAAAGTCTGAAGAAGGGTTTAGGCCCGAAACTTTGCCTATTTCCTTCGCTCCATAGATGCTGCTGCACCCGCTGAGTTTCTCCAGCATTTTTGTCTACCTTAAAACTGTAATCTGTACAAAATCGTGCGGATATTTTGTCATTCATATTGCAGCCACTATTAAATATTACACCCACATGATGGGAATAGATAGAGTGGATGCACAGTGCTTTACCCACAGTAGGGGAATCAGGAACCAGAGGACATGGGTTTAAGTTGAGAGGGGAAGGATTTAATACTGAGGGACACTTTTTGGGCGTATGGAACAAGTTGCCAGAGGAGGTAGTTGAGGCAGGTACAATAACAACATTTAACAGACATTTGGACAAGGTACCTGGTAGGAGAGGTTCAGAGGGATATAGGGACTAGCATAGATAGGGGAGATTATGTGTTCGGCACGGACCAGAAGGGTCGAGATGGCCTGTTTCCGTGCTGTAATTGTTATATGGTTATATGTTATATGGTAGATGGGAATCTTGGTCAGTGTGGGCAAGTTGGACTGATGACTATATGACTATTATTTTGCATTGGTTAAGAGCTGCACCTGATTCTTAGATTCAAGTAAAGGAATTTTAATCTCCAATCACCCCTGCCTTATGATGCCACCCTACTAAAATTAATCAGGCCTAAAATTTGGAGTTCAGTTTCCAAAAGTCTTCATTGCGCCACCTCTCCTCTCAAGAGCTGTTTCGAGAAATCCTATGCTGCCACTGAGATTTCAGTTACCAATCCAATACTTTCAGATTAGGACCGAACATCTAATGTACAGTCTGAGGAAGGGTCCCGACCCAAAGCCTGAACGCTCCATTTCCCTCCTCAGGTGCTGCCTGATCAGCTGAGTTCCTCCAGCACTTTTTTTTTGCTCAAAATTCCAGCACCTGAGGGAATTCCATGAATGCATATTGTTTTTCATGTTATACATAGAACATATAGAAACATAGAGAAACGTATAAAATTATAAAAGGACTGGACAGACTAGATGCAGGAAAAATATTCCCAATGTTGGGCGAGTCCAGAACCAGGGGCCAATGTCTTAGAATAAAGGGGAGGTTATTTAAGACTGTGGTGAGAAAAAACTTTTTCATCCAGAGAGTTGTGTATTTGTGGAATTCCCTGCCACAGAGGGGAGTGGAGGCCAAATCACTGGATGGATTTAAGAGAGAGTTAGATAGAGCTCTAGGGTCTAGAGGAGTCAAGGGATATGGGGAGAAGGCAGGCACGGGTTATTGATTAGGGACGATTAGCCATGATCACAATGAATGGCGGTGCTGGATCGAAGGGCCGAATGGCCTCCTCCTGCACCTATTTTCTATGTTTCTATGAACAGGCACTTTGCCCAACAATGTCTATGCCAAATGTGATGCCAACTTAAAATGATCTTGCCTGCACGTGATCCATATCCCTCCATTCCCTTCACATTCCGTTTACCAGTCCAAAAACCCCTTCAAGGCCACTATTGTATCTGCTCCACCACCAGGGATCTGTTTAAAAAAACACTTGACCTGCACATCTCCTTTAAACTGAGAACTGAAGAATTGAGTCTGAGGAAGGTTGTCGCCTATCCACGCCCTTCACCGACACCCGAGATACTCCGGCACTTTTTGTTCTTTGCAAGACTCCAGCACCTGCAGTTCCTTGTCTCCTTTTAAACTTGGTGTCTCTCACCGTCTTTGCCATTTTCGCTCTGCGGGAGGGTAAAAGGCAGGATTGCAGGGAGCGTGGCACAAGTGTGGATTTTTTGGTAAACTCGCTAGAATTTAGAAGATTGAGGGGGGATCTTATAGAAACTTTCAAAATTCTTAAGGGGTTGGATAGACTAGATGCAGGAAGATTGTTCCCGATGTTGGGGAAGTCCAGAACAAGGGGTCACAGCTTGAGGATAAGGGGGAAGTCTTTTAGGACCGAGATGAGAATTATTTTTTTCACACAGAGAGTGGTGAATCTGTGGAATTCTCTGCCACAGAAGGTAGTTGAGGCCAGTTCATTGGCTATATTTAAGAGAGAGTTAGATGTAGCCCTTGTGGCTAAAGGGATCAGGGGGCATGGAGAGAAGGCAGGTACAGGATACTGAGTTGGATGATCTGCCATGATCATATTGAATGGCGATGCAGGCTCGAAGGGCCGAATGGCCTACTCCTGCACCTATTTTCTATGTTTCCATGTTTATGCTTCCTCCTCTTCTTGCCCGCCGGCATTGACACGCGCGCCTTCTCTTCCAGTGGAGGAAGGACACGAGGGTCTGACGCAGTTCCTGATGAATGAAGTGATCAAACTGCAGCAGCAGACCAAGGCAAAGGAGGTGTCGCGCTGCGACCTGCAGGTGAAGATGAAACAACTGGAGGATGAGAAGAAACAGCTGAAGCTGGTGAACCAGGAGCTTCACACGTTCCAAGAACGTTACAACAAGATGAAAGAGGAGAGGAACAACTACAACGATGAGCTTATGAAAGTCAAAGATGACAATTACAATTTGGCCATGCGGTACGCACAGCTCAGTGAAGAGAAGAACATGGCGGTGATGAGAAGCAGAGACCTGCAACTCCAGGTAGGACCACACACTGCGCGGAAAGTTCAACCCCTCCACTGTGGATGGGAAATGTTTCTTAAACGTGGTGATAATACCTGCCTCAACTACCTCTTCCAGGCAGCTCGTTCCATACACCTATCATCCTTTGTGTCAAAATAACAGCTGCCTCTCGGGTTCCTATTAAATCTTTCCCCTCACCCTTAAACCCAAAGATCCTACAGCGAGCAAGATAGATTACTTGACGAAAAAGACGTAGTACGGTCATGGGCAGATTCATGGGTAATTTTCGGCCCCATTTCCGTAACCGGCTTCCGTCTCCGCACCAAAGATCCCGTAGCGGAGCAAAGATACTAGTGCGGAGACGGAAGCCGGTTACGGAAACATCCGCGTAAAAATAAAAGTTATTTGGTAAAAACCTTTCCTCATTTTCAGAATTATAATTTATTAACACAAACTGTTCCCCCGCAACGTTGATTACACTGCGAGTCGGGTCGGGTTTCTGAAATGGATGAAAAAAAGGCCCACGTGGAGGAAGGACTCTGTTGAGTACTACACGTCAGCCCATTTCATTTAGAAAGAGTGGTCTATCTTGCTCCGGTATAGGATCTTTGCTTAAACCTATGTCCGCTGGTTCTCGATTTCCACTACCCCGAGTAAAAGCCTTTGGTCGTAGATTCATACAGCACGGAAACAGGCCCTTCAGCACAACTCGTCCATGCCGACCAAGATGCCCCATCTAAGCTACTCCTTTTGATCCGTGTTTGGCCTACATCTCTCTGAACCTTCCCTGTCCATGTACCTGTCCAATATCTTTTATAGGTTGTTATACTACCAGCCTCGACTACCTCATCTGGCAGCACGTTCGTTTTACCCACCATTCACTGAGTTCAAGGACGCAAAATGCTGGAGTAATTCAGTGGTTCAGGTACCATCTCTAGAGAACCTGCATGGGTCCTGAACCGAAACATCACCTATTCTTGTTTTCCAGAGATGCTGCCTGACCCTCTGAGTTACTCCAGCACTCTGTGAAACGTCACCTATCCATGTTCTCCACAGATGCTGCCTGACCTGCTGAGTTACTCCAGCACACTGAAACGTCACCTATCCATGTTCTCCACAGATGCTGCCTGACCCGCTGAGTTACTCCAGCACTCTGTGTTCTTTCGTGTAAACCAGCATCTGCAGTTCCTTATTCTATCCTCTGAATGTAAACATAGAAACATAGAAAATAGGTGCAGGAGTAGGCCATTCGGCCCTTCGAGCCTAAAGATCAACCTCTCCAGTCACTGATTGTTGACGGGAAAAATTCATCTAGAGTTTACTTCCAGAACAAACTCTCTTTGTTACAAATTGGCCATCGTGGGAGACTTGTGTCCAAGGGTGGATGCCCTGTCCTCAGCAGATACTCAGACACAAAGCAAACATTACTTTTATACTATTCATTAATTACCTTTCCCCTCTCCTAGAGTGTGTGGAGTGGTTGCTCAGCAGCAATGAGGCATGGGTTCACTGAAGGTCACGTTTACTTGTAACTGGTCACTGAGAGTGGTCTCATCCAATCTCAGCCAACTCTCAGTGTGGCCCCTTGGACCATCTTATAATCTGCCCTATGGCAGCTTCAACCCAGTGTCGGACTCGACCCACTGTGTCTCTTTACACTGACTGATAGCAATCATGAGACCACCACCAATGGACAATGACGCAGCTGCTAGAGCTGCCATCTCACAGCGGCAGAGACACGGGTTTGATCCTAACCTTAGGTGATGTCTGCATTGAATTTGCGCGTTCTCCCCTGTGATCTCGTGAGTTTCCTTCGGGTGCTCCGGCACCCCAAAGACGCACGGGTTTTCAGGTGTAATTGGTTTCCGTAAATTGCCTCCCTTGTGAAGGCACAGGATCAGGCCCATCGGCCCATCATTGTCTCGGCCGGCATCCATTAAGGGAGGCAGTTGTCTTCCCCTCTTCAATGGGGGTTCTGTTTCCCCCTCGGTGATTCCTGCTCGTGTTCATCCACGTCCAAGGTTCCAGCTTCTGTAGTCACTTGTGTCGCCTTGTTACTGATTTACAACTTGCTGAGAGAAAGACTCCATCAGTGGCACTAAACCTTCCAGATTTATTTATTGAAATCATATTCTATGTCGCTCTTCCAGGGAGATGCTAACTGCATTTCGTTGTCTCTGTACTGTACACTGACAATGACAATTAAAGTTGAATCTGAATCATTGTATTAAAGTTTTTTACCACCAGTGGACCAACACTGATCTGTCGACTTCTAACAAAGTGTTAATTTGTCCCAAACTCCCATGAAACGTTCATATTAATCTAGTACCTGTAGTTGCTAGCTCTAACGCATTCACCACTGCCACAAATCTGTTAATGCTAACTTTAATCACTTAGTTACTAATACTGATTCATCAACCACTGACATTGATCTATTAACAGCCAATACCAATTGACTAGACAATAGGTGCAGGAGGAGGCCATTCGGCCCTTCGAGCCAGCACTGCCATTCAATGTGATCATGGCTGATCATCCCCAATCAGTACCCCGTTCCTGCCTTCTCCCCATATCTCCTAACTCCGCTATCTTTAATGCTATTCTATCAACTACCAACTATATACTATTTTATCATCAGTAGCTAAATTAATCCATTGTTAAAATTAATCCATGAATTGAAACATGTAGAAACATAGAAACATAGAAAATAGGTGCAGGAGTAGGCCATTCGGCCCTTCGAGCCTGCACCGCCATTCAATATGATCATGGCTGATCATCCAACTCAGTATCCTGTACCTGCCTTCTCTCCATACCCCTGATCCCTTTAGCCACATTCTAACTCCCTCTTAAATATAGCCAATGAACTGGCCTTAACTACCTTCTGTGGCAGAGAATTCCAGAGATTCACCACTCTCTGTGTGAAAAATGTTTTTCTCATCTCGGTCCTAAAGGATTTCCCCCTTATCCTTAAACTGTGACCCCTTGTTCTGGACTTCCCCAACATCAGGAACAATCTTCCTGCATCTAGCCTGTCCAACCCCTTAAGAATGTTGTAAGTTTCTATAAGATATGTATCTATTAATAGCTAATATTGATCCATTGATTGCCAGCATTGGTCATTAACATTTAAACCTTCACTGCTGTGATCCATCAGCCACTTACATTGATACTAATATTGATCCTTCGATGCTAACACTGATCAGTTAACCAAAACATTGATTTATTAACTTCTAATGCACATCGATGAGCTGCTGACAACACTGATTTATTAACCGTTAACACAGGTCTGTGAACTACTAAGATTAATACATTAATCGTTGACTCTGATCTATTAAACCACCAAGGCTGATCTGTCAACTGTTAATATTCACCAATTAATCATTCACATTAATATATCAAACACAGCATCATTGATCTTTTGGTGTCTGTCATACAGCCACCAACAGAGATAATAACTTATTTTTTCCCCAGTGGACCAGCGGGAAAAAAAACAGAATAATATTCAGAGCCTCATGTTTTGTTGAAATAATTATGATAATCAGGTCTAATAAGAAGACTCGTTATGATCAGGATCTTACAGGGAAGTAACACCTCACTGTTCGATGTCGAAGGCATACAAAATGTCCATGGTCCATTGAAGTCAACCATTCAGAATATGAATCTAACATTAGCATCACATTACTCAAGTCATGAACAGTGGCATTTCAGAAATGAGAGTTTCACGATTCCAACTTCAAGGAATCCCAATCTGTTCTGTAAGTTATTTGATTGACTGTGACTCTGCTTGCAATCTTTTGATCCTATTTCCAGTCAGATATTCTTGCAGTTATTTTTCAAAGAACTAATCAACTTCTGATGGGACTCGCTTGCAAATATTTACTGTGTCATGAGAAAATAAAGATTTTTTAAAACATAATAATTTGATATGCTCGGGCATGTTGATTTTGAACTGGTGCCCTCGAGTTCTGCACTCGCTGTTTAAACTAAATTACTTGCTTGTATTTTCATTATTCATTTCTCTCAGCATTGTTAAAGATCTGGATAACATACCAATCAATTTTCTTTTCTTCAAAGAATTAGGTAGAATCTGTATGAATGAAGTATCTCTTTATAATTGAATGATCATGGCTTTTTTTTTAAATGAGGGCACTCAAAATTTCACACGATGTTCCACATAAGACTGAGCACAGTTAAAATAATAGGTTTCATTTTATCATCAAATAATCTACAAAAGCCCCTCTGTGCTTGATTAGCCTGCTTGATAAGAGCTTCACCTTAATTGGATCATTTCAGTGAATGGTCGGCATTCACTCATGAAGCATTTCCTTCATATTGCTTTGTGAATGCTCCACATCCAATGAGTTGTGTAAGAAGGAACTGCAGATGCTGGTTTAAACCGCAGATAGACACAAAAAGCTGGGGTGACTAAGCGGGACAGGCAGCATCTCTGGAGAGAAGAAATGGGCGACATTTCAAGGACCGAAGGGTCTCAGACTGCGCTGCGATTGTTCAATAAGATCATCGGTCTTCAGATTTTGACCACAGGTCCAGTTCCTTGCCTTTGATTTCCAAAGATCATCTCTCTTGGTCTTGAAGATATTCAAAGAGCAGCCTCTGCTCTGGGCAGAAGATTCAAACAGCCGTGGCCTCTGGCTGAAGAAACGCTTCATCTTCTTAAACAGGCAAATCTGTATTTGAAGCCTTCCTCCTCTTGCAGGTTCTCTTGAGCCAGTGTTGTTTCAAATCACTCATCGCAAAATGGAGCGTGACCCACATGTTATCATATTTCCCATTAAAGTGCGAGTTAGTTGCATATTTCAGTCTACAATTCACCTGTCATTCCTTTGCCCATCACTTGACCCAGACCCCCAGGCCATGGTGGCTCATATTACCAGCAAATGCCTTCCACTGTCACTCATAAATGATATGGCGTGAGAAGCCTCTCCATAAATCACTAGCTCAGACAATGGATTTTCAATTTATCCGTTTAAATGCAGGCAAGTGTCATTTTCTTAATAGACCCACGAGGCTAAAAAGGTCTCAGACATGAAATTTCTAACAGCTAATACTGGGCATGTAATTCAATTTTTCTTTCCATGCTCGTGTGTGAGAAAGAAAGAGCACTACTTTTGTAGACTAATCCTAAACTACTTACAGCCAATGAAATATTTTTGAGGTGTAATCACTGCCACATAACGGAGGATATGGCAGCTAATTTGTGTACAAAAAAAGATACATCATCATTTTGTATTTTATTTTGTACAAAATAATTTGCATACCGTCAATGTCTGTGCCGAATATGATACCAACATCAACTTCTATCTGCATGCACATGTCCTTGTTACTATCCAAAAGTCCCTTAAATGCCACTATCGAATCTGCCTCCTCCACCACCAGTCTCTGCATAACAGATATTTGTCCCGCAGATTTCCTTTAATCTTTGCCACTCTCATCTTAAAGCTAAGTTATGAAATGGAAATTATTTTCAGATGTAATTTCATGAAACCCCGTGACCATTAGAATCTTGCACAAGATGGTTCTTCAAATACAAGGCTTGCCAATGTGCGCCGCCCAGCCTTTCAGTTAAACGGGGGCCTGTCTCACTCTGTAATTGCCTGGCAGTGATGCAGCGCTCAGAAACGGAACCAAGTTGGCCATTACAGACGGATTAACACAGAGAAAGGCACAAAAATGCTGGGGTAACTCAACGGGACAGGCAGCATCCCCGGAGAGAAGCAATGGGTGACGTTTCTGGTCAAGACCCTTCTTCAGACATTCTTTCCAATCTCTGTCCATTTTTACAAACTTGCCTAAGACCTCTAAAGATGCATTTGCCCCCTGATGTCAACATGTGGAGCTCAATATCTTGGCTATCGGTTTGTATTACTTGTTACCACTTTCACCACAGCCAACAATGGACCATTGTGGGCTCCACCTTTCCTTGATCATCGTTGCTGGCTTTGATTTGTCCTTTTGCGTAACTTTCATTCATTTTTTTTCCATGTACTTTTTCATATCTCATGTTTCCCTCTCCCCCGACTCTCAGTCTGAAGAAGGTTCTCGGCCCAAAATGTGCTGCCGTGAAGAGAGAGTGGACGCTGGCGCGCTTTGGCTGCCGCTGCTCTCTCTTCACATTGTGTTTTTGATTTTCTGTTTTTGGATTGAATTATGTTTTTAATTTGTGTCTCTGTGATGTCTTTATTACTTATTTTATTCCGATTATATGTTTTTATTCCAATTATCTATGTAAGGTGTCCTTGAGATGTCTGAAAGGCGCCCATTAAATAAAATTTATTATTATTATTATTATTATTAAAATGTGGACAGGTGACATTTCGGGTCGGGACCCTTTCTCAGACTGAGTATCACAGCTTCAGAGACCTTGGTTCAATCTTGACTTTGGACAATACCCAATGGTTTATTTGTAGATAAAAACACGACCATCGGCATATATCAGTTCATGCAATGCTGTACATCGTACCCGGGTCTCTGGCGCTGTGAGGCAGCAGCTCTACCAGCTGTGTCACCGCGCCACCATTTATATGTGTTACCACATAGAACGCTGGCTTCATTATCACTGGGTCAGAGTCTGAGTTCATAATTCAGTACCAGAGGGGCTGAAGAAATTCAAGGCAAGGATTCAGCGTGAACTTCTATGGGGCATTTAGTGATGAGCAATAAATGCTCGTCTTGAAAATAACATCCATTGAAAGTTGAATGAATCAAAAAATCATTTTACCACAAAAGGCCAGAACTGAAAATACTACATCATTTGAAAGTGTCTTAAGTACTTGAACAACCAGCTTTGTAAATGGATGCAGTATTAGAAATTAGAGTGGACATGGATGGATGTAATAGTCGGATGATTTGTGTTTGGATTCCATTTAAAGTTTACGAAGAATTGTGACAATTTTTTTTTTTGTCTTTCTTCCATTAAATTGCTGCAGATCGATCAGCTAAAACACAGATTAAACAAGGTGGAGGAAGAATGCAAATTGGAACGCAACCAATCCCTCAAACTGAAAAATGACATTGAGCAGCGGCCAAGGAAAGAGCAGATGCTGGAATTGGAACGAGACAATGAAATGTTAAAGACTAAAGTCCAGGAACTACAATCGGTCATTCAGGTAACCACACTCAACATTAACACGAAAGATTTCTGCTGCAAAGGATCAAAAAAATGAACAAATTGTCAATTCCATTTGTAACTTGTTGCTGATGATGAACATTGTGTCACTGGCGTGTTAAATCACAAGGCATCTATTTTTAAATAAGCAAGGATGGATTTAATTATTCCTTCTCCATCTTGCTCCATCTCTAATGCCAGTGATATCCAGGTATTTATGTGATCGGAGCAGAATTAGGCCATTCGGCCCATCAAGTTTACTCCACCATTCAATCATGGCTGATCTATCTCTCCCTCCTAACCCCATTCTTCTGCCTTCCCCTATAACCCCTGACACCCTCACTAATCAATAAGTATTGATTATTGATATCCACATATCTACAAACTCTTAGTTGCACTTGGAGACTTCAATCAATCAATCAATCAATCAAAACTTTATTGTGATTCAGAAAATACATCAATAAATGCAAGTCTATTGCTCCCCGTGCAACCCAAAAATAACAGAAGGATAAAATGGATAAAAAGATAAAATAGATAATGGTAGATAATTACATGGCATTCAAGAGTCTGATGGCTCGTGGGAAGAAGCTGTTGCAAAACCTGGCCGTTCTGCTCCTTATGATACGATATCTTTTGTCCAAGGGCAGCAGAGTGAACAGTCCATGATGGAGATGTGTTTGGTCCTTTATAATACTGCCGGCCTTAGACAAGCAACGTTTGCTTGCAATGTCCGCGATTGAGGGGAGAGAAGTCCCGATGATTTTTTCAGCCGTCCTTCAGGCTGTTATTTTGCGCTAATATTGTTTCTTTGCCAACTTATCGATGTTTTTTTGTGACATCTGTGTGTTTTGGTTACAGGCCTTTTAAACTGCTGCTAGTATGAATTTAATTATTCTGTTTAACACTCTTGATTTTTGATTTTTTTGGATGGCAAACAAAAAAGTGATATCTGTGTTGCAACTTCTGCCAGGATTCCCTGGAACACCTTTACACTTTTGTCAACTTGTTCTTGCAAATAATCATCTTCCCCCCCCCCCCCCCCCCCCCACACACACATTCTCCACTAATGGCGTACGTTTCAGATTTCTTCGCTGGTAAGGACCTCATGACAAAGATTTCATAGTCATTGGCAATGACGTTAAACGTGATAGTTTTGTGCTAGATGGCAGCAGGACAACCAGCGATAGCACATACTGCTGGGGTTTATTGATGAATATACTGGATTATAGCAGCATGAGAATGATTTTTTATCTTAGGAAAGGTAATTTTTGAGTTTGAATTTAAAATCTAACTTCACATCGACTTTAAATGACATTTCTCCTGGATGAGGATAACTGATCATTATTGGATATTTTCCAAATATCTGCTGACCACTCTTATTCCAGTCACCAGTCAGCGAAAGACTTCTTGCGACACCTTTTTTTTCCTGTTTACGAAGCTGGAAGTCTTAAATATGTTGATCACCAATAAATATAAAGTGTGGATGTGGAGGGGGGGGGGGATGTTTACAGCATTGTGAGAATCTAGGACCAGAAGGCACTGCCTCAGGATAAAAGAACGTACCTTTAGAATGGAGATGAAGAGGAATTTCTTTAGCTAGAGGGTGGTGAATCTGTGGAATTCATTGCCTCAGTCAGTTGTGGAGGCCACGTCATTGCATATTTTGAATGCGGAGATTGATAGGCTATTGATCAGTCAACGGTTATGGGGAGAAATGGGTTGAGCGGGAAAAATAGATCAGCCATGATCGAATGGTGGAGCAGACTCGATGGGCCGAATGGCATTATTTCTGCCCCTATGTTTTATGGTCCTAAGCAGGTAGTCTAGAAGAAGCTTTGCCGTCCAATAATAAGGATATGAAATCTTCAACAAACAACAAGGAGTGCTTGAGGCAAATTGCAAAGTTGCATTGAAGGAG
Source organism: Amblyraja radiata (assembly GCF_010909765.2). Taxonomy (NCBI): domain Eukaryota; kingdom Metazoa; phylum Chordata; class Chondrichthyes; order Rajiformes; family Rajidae; genus Amblyraja; species Amblyraja radiata. Next base: position 40,293,694 of record NC_045977.1, read on the forward strand.
ATGCTGAGGAAACACATGAAGTAGATGTGGGTGGCCCAAGTTAGGCAGAGAGCGTTCGATGGAGAGAGAGGGGAGGAGGCTCATGTGGAACAGAAATACGGTCATACGTCAGATGTGATGAATCCTGTCCTGTACATTGTATATTAATCTGTGTGAACTATATTTGCTGCATTACGGAATCCAAATATTTCTCCTTATCGGTCTACAGCATGGACTTTTCTCCCACCTTTATGAAATTAAATGATTTTTTTTAGGGCAGCGTATGTATCTAAAACTCCATTCAGAGCCGCTCAGATTAGTTTAAGTAAGTAAGTTTATTGGCCAAGTATTCACATACAAGGAATTTGCCTTGGTGCTCCGCCCACAAGTAACAACATGACATACAGTGACAGTTCCGAATGACTCAGAAAACACTAAACATTAATAATAATAAAACATAAACAAAGCACTGTCCATCCATGCTACTTAACATCACTTTGAAATTCTACTTGAGCAAAAGACAAACACCAAAAGGAGGAACTCTGCAGGTCAGGCAGCATCTGTGGAGGGAAATGGGCAAAGGATGATTTGGTAAAACCAGATATGATTGCTCCCCAGTGTCTAATCAAGGGATATTTACACAGAGGGAGAGAGATGCAGCATGCAAACAGATCCTACGGCCCATTCATTCCACAATGAGCGTCGCCCACCCATTTAACTAATCGCACGCTAATCTAATCCAACTTTACTCACTCCATATTGTCATCAATTCATCTCCCCCATATTCTACCAGCCACCTACACACAAGGAGAAATTTACCCACTACCCTACACGTCTTCGGCTTGTAGGAGGTAACCGGAGCACCCGGAAGAAACCCACGTGGTCACAGGGAGAACATGCAAACTCCACACAGGCAGCACCCGAGGTCAGGATCGAACCAGGGTCTCTGGTACTGTGAGGCAGCAGCTCTACTAGCTGCATCACTATCATTTACATTCTCTGTCTAGTTTAGTTTTAGTTTAGAGATACAGCATGGTAACAGTGGCCTTCGGCCCACCGAGTCCATGCCAACCAGCGATCCCCGCACACTAACACACACTGGGGACAATTTACAATGATTACCAAGCCAATTAACCTACAAACCTGGACGTCTTTGGAGTGTGGGAGGAAACCGGAGATCCCAGTGAAAATCCACTCGGGTCACAGGGAGAACCTTCAAACTCCGTACTGACAGCACTCGTAGTCAGGATCGAACCTGGGTCTCTGGCGCTGTAGGGCAGCAACTCTACTATTACTCTCTGCCACAGAATGTAGTTGAGGTCAGATGTGGCCCTTGTGGCTAAAGGGATCAGGAGGTAGGTACAGGATACTGAGTTGGATGATCAGCCATGATCATATTGAATGGCAGTGCAGGCTCGAAGGGCCGAATGGCCTACTCCTGCACCTATTTTCTATGTTTCTATGGTATGCCACCGTGCCGCCCGAAATTCTGTCCAAAAATGATCCCACCAAAGAATGACGTACAGTCGGACTCAAGTCACCACTTCAGCCTTCAGTTTCATCAATAACATGCCCCAAACACCCTCGCCCCCTTGCCTGTGGGGTCTGCCCTATTTGTGAAGTGAACAATCGCAGTACAGGATTGTCACAGTGATGTCAAGTGTGCATTACATGGTGTTTGCCCTCACAGCAAAGGTTGTGAGGGAGAAGGCAGGAAAATGGGGAAAAATAGATCAGACATGATCGAATGGCAGAGCAGACTTGATGGGCTGAATGGCCTAATTCAGCTCTTATGGTCTAAAATGTTGATCACATTTCTACCCTGGTCCCTCAGATGGTGCAGTGATGCCTAAGACCAGGTATTGCTTCCTTCACACTGCACCACAACTATCGGCTTGTATTAGATATCCATACCCCGAGAGGCACATTAATGCATCTTTTAATGTATTCAGAACAATCAACTGATACAGAACATGACCCCATTAATAAACATGGCATGTCCTCTCCTCATCTGTTCTAACGTTTGTCTCAATTTGGGAAAAGTTGCAAGTTGAATAAGTCATTCCATTATCTAAAAGTTTGAGAGAGAGAGAGAGAGAGAAAAACCAGTTAGCTATAAAGTGTTGTCAATAAATCTACTAGAATCTATAATTAGGACATATCCAGGCAGCTCATTGAAGATTCAGGATGTGGTCTCTTGGGTTGTAGCACTACAGACTTCATTGCTCCACCACCCTGCCAAGGTTATTAGCCTTTGGGCAAATCCATGTTATTGTTCAGCTCCAATCATTGCTGTGGTCTGAACTAAAATCACAAATAGCTTGCACAAAATGTAAACATCTTTCAGCAAGCATCGCTGTAGAAGCATGCTGCAAAAATAGGAAGATTGAAACTCCGACCATCAGTCACTTTATTATTTGAATACACATTGACTTCCTGACTGTAGTAATTTATCCTGAATTTTCTGTTTTATTATAATGGACAGGGAAGTTTTCGAGGGATATTGACCATCAGGCTAGTGAACATTACGAACTCCAACTAAACAACAAACTGCTTGTGACTGTGGGCTTGACTTTGCTCTATCTATCTCTGCCTTAAAATATCCATTGGCTTGGCCTCCACAACCTTCTCTGGCATTGAATTTCACCTTCTGACTAAAGAAATTCCTCCTCATTTCCTTCCTAAAGGAACGTCCTTTAATTCTGAGGCTGTGACCTCCGGTCCTCGACTCTCCCACCAGTGGAAACATCCTTTCCACATCCACTCACCCGAGGCCTTTCCCTAATCTGTAAGTTTCAATGAGGTCCCCCCCTCATTCTTCTAAACCCCAGTGAGTACAGGGCCCCCAGTGCCGTCAATTGCTCATCATATGTTAACCCACTCATTCCTGGGATCATTCTTGTAAACCTCCTCCAGACCCCCCACACATCCTTCCTCCGATATGGGGCCCAGAATTGCTCACAATACGCCAGTGTTCCCCATCTATCCAGTGGAGGAATCCATGTTGTAACCCCACGGGCCAGTGATTGGAAGATCTGTGGAGAGCAATAATCGAGAAAGATATTCACAGTTCAAGGATAAGGGGGAAATCTTTTAGGACTGAGATGAGAAAAACATTTTTCACACAGAGAGTGGTGAATCTCTGGAATTCTCTGCCACAGAATGTAGTTGAGGCCAGTTCATTGGTTATATTTAAGAGGGAGTTAGATGTGGCCCTTGTGGCTAAAGGGATCAGCGGGTATGGAGAGAAGGCAGGTACAGGATACTGAGTTGGATGATCAGCCATGATCATATTGAATGGCGGTGCAGGCTCGAAGGGCCGAATGGCCTACTCCTGCACCGATTTTCTATTTTCTATATTTCTATTCTTTGAGGATTTATTTTTGATGTGCCAATGCTTACTTTAGCGAACCGCCCACAACAGTTTGTGTTTCAATGACATAAGGCAGTGAGAGCAGTTCTGTCACAACCCTTGAGTTAAAGTACAAAGCTGAGAAAGGTCAGCGTCACTTCTGAGGATTCAAAATAACATTTTGTTACGTTACTACCACCATCGCTGCTACAGAGATAAATATAAACTTAATATAAATTGCAAATCAATTGATTATCAATTGATTATGTTTGCTCATTGATCTGTTCGGTTCATCTTAAGAAATTATTCTCAATGCATTGAATACAACATATTCTGTAACAATCTTTGGGAAAATCTTGACATTTCTTTGCTATTCTTTAATTGATATGAATGCATTGAGTTCAGCCGTGGAACAGTAGGGATGCCTTACAGCACCAGAGACGCGGGTTCAATCCCGACTACGGTCGCTGTCTGTACGGAGTTTGTACGTTCTCCCCGTGACCTCGTGGGTTTTCTCCGAGATCTTCGGTTTCCTCCCAACACACCAAAGGCGTATAGGTTTGTAGGTTGATTGGCTTGGTGTGAATTGTAAATTGTCCCTAGTGTGCGTGTGTGTGTGTAGGATAGTGTCAATGTGCGGGGATCGCCGGTCGGTGTGGACTCGGTGAGCCGAAGGGCCCGTTTCTGCACCATATCTCTAAACTAAACTGAGGTGTCTCTTGAGTCATATTTCAGGTTTGCTCCATTGATACTGCAAACCATGTTTCTAATGTATGAAATCACTGGAATATTATGACATCAAAATCGCATCAGAATGAATGAATTCAGCTATAACTGATCACGATAAAAATGGCTTTATAGAGTTCTTCTGCTATATCACTGCCTTGTATGAATATATTTGAATTAATTTACCTAGTCAGTGGAAGAATCTCTTCTTTAGATACACGCACGATTCAAATAAACTTCACCTCAATTGCAATTAAATTGAAAACCACGCATTGTAAAAAGCAGACTCTACAAAAAAATAGATCACCCTTCCTTGTCCAACAACAGAATAATGGCTGCAATCTTCCCTCCCACAGCTCTCTGGCTGAGAGAGTTAAAGCTGAGTTGTGCTCCAGCGCCTCAGATAACCCTGGATATTGAGCTGGTCCCAATCAATGGGTATGTTTAAGGCAGAGATAGATAGATTCCTGATTAGTACGGGTGTCAGAGGTTATGGGGAGAAGGCAGGAGAATGGGCTTAGGAGGGAGAGATACCATACAATGTGATACAATACGATAGAATTTTATTTATCCCAGGAGAGAAATTAATCTGCCAGCAGTCATAAAAACACAAGATACATGAAGCATGAAACATGACCCTTAGAATAAAGGGGAGGTCATTTAAGACTGAGGTGAGGAAAAACCTTTTCACCCAGAGAGTTGTGAATTTATGGAATTCCCTGCCACAGAGGGCAGTGGAGGCCAAGTCACTGGATGGATTTAAGAGAGAGTTAGATAGAGCTCTAGGGGCTAGTGGAGTCAAGGGATATGGGGAGAAGGCAGGCACGGGTTATTGATAGGGGACGATCAACCATGATCACAATGAATGGCGGTGCTGGCTCGAAGGGCCGAATGGCCTCCTCCTGCACCTATTTTCTATGTTTCTATGTTTCTATGAAATTAAAGTGACGAGTGGAAAGGATTGGGGATGTGCAAAGATTGGGGAGGTGGAGAAGGGGAGTCAGTCTACCCCACGACAGGGGGAGGAGTTGTACAGTTTGATAGCCACGGGGAAGAAGGATCTCCTGTGGCGTTCTGTGCTGCATCTTGGTGGAACCAGTCTGTTGCTGAAGGTGCTCCTCAGGTTGACCAGTGTGTCATGGAGGGGGTGGGGTGGGCTGTATTGTCCAGGATGCTCTGCAGTTAGACAATAGACAATAGGTGCAGGAGTAGGCCGTTTGGCCCTTCGAGCCTGCACCGCCATTCAATGTGATCATGGCTGATCATCACCAATCAGTACCCCGTTCCTGCCTTCTTCCCATATCCCCTGACTCCGCTATGATTGAATGATCAGCCATGATTGAATGGCGGAGTAGACTTGATGGGCCAAATGGCCTAATTCAGTTCCTATCACTTATGACCTTAGGACCTAAAATCTAAGCAGTGGTTTCTATTCTGTTCACCACCTGAACTGTATATAACCTACTGAAGGACGATAGGTTTTACAGTAATCTTAAAACCCACCCATTTGCAGAGTGATTTTCCTGCATATTTCACAAATTAATGTAGATTTACATGGAATTATTTGGCTGTGCTTTGATAATCTTCAGTCATCATACTTTGGTAACCATGTAGACTGCCCTCTGTGTAAAAACAAAAAGGAATCCTGTACATCTCCTTTAAACCTTACCCTCTCACCATAAAGTTATGCCCTCTAGTATTTGACCTTTTTTCACCCTGGGGGGAAAAGATTCTGACTATCTACCCTATCTTTGCCTCTCATAAGTTAATCTGCTTCTGTCAGGTCTTATAGTTTGTCATTGATTTATACCAGGTGTCAGCAACCTAGTTCTGCATAGGGGTCGGGACGCATGTCTGTGAACGGATGGCGGGCCACATCTATCACGTGTACACATGGATCCAGCCCCGGATGGCAGCCATCAAATCACATGTTCACAGAAGGTAGACAAAAATGCTGGAGAAACTCAGCCGGTGAGGCAGCCTCGTGCAATCCGCGCATGTCTCACCCGCTGAGTTTCTCCAGCATTTCTGTCTGCCTTCGATTTTTCCAGCATCTGCAGTTCTGTCTTAAACGTATTCACAGAAGGTGCGTGCCCGTGCCTGTGGCTTTGCGCAGGATGTGGTACAGACAGAGCCCGGCCGCGCTCGGGGCAGGCGCTCGGCGGGCTGGGTTAATACGGGGCGGGCCGAATTTGGGTTACGGGCCGCAGTCGGCCCGGGGGCCATAGGTTGCCGAGCCCTGATTTATACTGAAACCCAAGCATCTTGCCCAGGGAAGCACCGCATTATCAGTAGGACATAGGATTCCAACTACTAAAGAGTATTTAATAGATGACTGGATGGAAGGTGACAGAAGGAAGGGTAAAATGGAAATATGGGGCTAGGGGGTGGGAGAGAAGCATGGGAGGTGGGGGAGGGGGGGGAGAGAGACAGGTGGGGAGAAGAGAATTGCCCTTCAAACATCAATTGGTCTTGGGATCATGTTTGGTACAGACAGTGTTGGCCAAAGGGCCAGTTCCTGTGCTGTATTGTTGCACGTTCTAATATGCATTGCAAATATCCAATTATTGCTTATTTCCCTGGATTCTACACTAAATTAATTCCATATGTAATTGAGATATCGGGCACTTAAGAAAGTCGACGTGCAGAACTGAAGAAACATTTTGCACGCCATCATGTAACAATTACTGTAAGTAACGCTTCATTTCAAGAGCAGATTTTAAATTGTGCATCAGTCAATGGCAATGATGAAATGCTACAGAGTTTGTTATCCAAATGTGCACTTCAGAAATCGTCAGTGCAATACCGGTTACACGAGGATTTCCATTTATGATGCCCAGCACTTTTTCTCTGCTGGAATTCTTACCTCTTTGAATCAGTATGGAGGCATAGAGTGATCCAGTGTGGAAACAGGCCCTTCGGCCCAACTTGCCCACACCGGCCAACATGTCTCAGCTACGTAATGGTATGGTACTTTCTATGCCCCATGTGCGAGGTACATATAAGAAACATATATTGAAACATATAAGATTGTTAAGGGTTTGGACACGCTAGAGGCAGGAAACATGTTCCCGATGTTGGGGGAGTCCAGAACCAGGCGCCACAGTTTAAGAATAAGGAGTAAGCCATTTAGAACGGAGACGAGGAAACACTTTTTCTCACAGAGAGTGGTGAGCCTGTGGAATTCTCTGCCTCAGGCAGGTTCTCTGGATACTTTTGAGAGAGAGCTAGATAGGGCTCTTAAAAATAGCGGAGTCAGGGGATATGGGGAGAAGGCGGGAACGGGGTACTGATTGGAGATGATCAGCCATGATCATATCAAATGGCGGTGCTGGCTCGAAGGGCCAAATGGCCTACTCCTGCACATATTGTCTATTGTCTATTGTCTACAGTGAAACTGGTTTTTGTACGCTAGTCCCACCTGCCTGTGTTTGGCCCGTATCCCTCCAAACCCGTCCTATCCATGTACCTGCCGAACTGTTTCCTTTTCCGTTCCAAAGGCTAAATGTGTGAATTGTACATCTTCCTGACACAGGCTGGGAAGCGTAGTTTACCCAACTCCGAGAAGGCAATCCTCGACATCTTGGAGCACGATCGCAAGGAGGCCCTGGAAGACAGGCAGGACCTTGTTAACAAGATTTACAACCTGCAGGAGGAGAACCGGCAGGCAGAGGAGCTCCGGGACAAGGTAAACGTACCTGCAGGGACTTGAAGAGTAACATGCTGACAAACAGTAAAGACACTATAAAATATAATTGGAACATGGATGACTGGACACCAGGCCAATATTGCACATGTACAAATCAGCTTACACTTACACAGACAGGACCCTATCTGACGGCAATTCTCATGCCAGTTGGAGATTTGCATTCTTTGGGTGAAAAATAACAAATTGCAAGTTGCAAACACAACCACCCTGTTAAGTTCAATAGTTTGTTGCAACTGTGCATTGTTCTCCACAGTGGTCTTGTTTCTCAGCAAATCTTTATTATCCAGCAGATAATTGCAATTGATCACCCTACTAATCGCAATTGATTATGTTAATTATTATGCAGCATAACCATAATTCTCCATAATAAGCATTAGTGTGCTTTCAATGTCACATTATAGCTCCCTCAATGCTCAAAACTGAATTATCACTGGTGATATGTGAACTGTTGCAGTATCTGGAAGAGAAAGAGGATTTGGAGTTAAAATGCTCGACGCTGGTTAAAGACTGTGAGATGTACAAGCACCGGATGAACACTATTATGCTTCAGTTGGAGGAAGTGGAGAAAGAACGAGATCAGGTCTGATTCAATTTGTTTTCCTTTCCCAGAACGTGAAGTGCTCTCAATATGAATTTCAATCCTTTTCAATGTAAATTGTTTATCTGATTTTAGAAACATAAAAAATAGGTGCAGGAGGAGGCTATTTGGCGAGCCAGCACCGCCATTCATTGTGACCATGGCTGATCATCTACAATCAGTAACCCGTGCCTGCCTTCTCCCCATATCCATTGATTCCCCTAGCCCCAGAGCTCGATCTAACTCTCATTTAAATTCATCCAGTGAATTGGCCTCCACTGCCTTCTGTGGCAGAAAATTCCACAAATTCACAGCTCTCTGGGTAAAAAAGGTTTTCCTCATCTCAGTTTTAAATGGCCTCCCCTTATTCTTAGACTGTGGCCCCTGGTTCTGGACTTCCCCAACATTGGGAACATTTTTCCTACATCTAGCCTGTCCAGTCCTTTTATAATTTTAGACATTTCTATTAGATCCCCTCTCATCCTTCTAAATTCCAGTGAATACAAGCCCAATCTTTTCAATCTTTCCTCATATGACAGTCTCGCCATCCCAGGGATTAACCTTGTGAACCTACGCTGCAGTGCCTCAATAGCAAGGATGTCCTTCCTCAAATTAGGAGACCAAACCTACACACAATACTCCCAATGTGGTCTCACCAGGGCCCTGTACAACTGCAGAAGGACCTCTTTACTCCTATACTCAAATCCTTTCATTATGAAGGCCAACATGCCATTCGCTTTCTTCACTGCCTGCTGTACCTGCATGTTTACTTTCAGAGACTGGTGTACAAGGACACCCAGATCTCCTTGCACTTCCCTTTTTCCTAATCTGACACCATTGAGATAATAATCTGCCTCCTTGTTCTTGCCGCCAAAGTCGATAACCTCACATTTATCCACATTATACTGCATCTGCCAGCCTATTCCTTTTCAGAGTTACTCCAGCATTCTGTATCTATCTTTGGTTTAAACCAGTATCTGCAGTTCTTTCCTACACTTTACAAGCTTGTTGCCAGGACCCAAGGACTTGAGCTATAGGGAGAGATTAGGCAAACTAGGAATTTATTCCTTGGAGTGCCGGAGGCTAATAGGTGATCTTTTCATGGTGCATAAAATCATGAAGGGAATGGATAGGATGATGTACACTTTCACCTAAAGTAGGGGAATCAGAACTAGAAGGCATAGGTTTAAGCTGAAAGGGGAAAGATTTAACAGGAACTTGAGGGGCAACTTTTTCACTCTGAGATTGTATGAAACGAGCTGCCAAAGGAGGTAGTTTGGGCAGATACTATAATAATATATGAAAGGCACTTGGACAAGTATCGAGGGATACGGGCCTAATGCAGGCAAATGGGGCTGGCTCAGATGGGACATCTTGTGTTGGTCGGTATGGATGAGTTGGGCCTGTTTCATTGCTGTCTAGCTCCATCTATTTTCCAGGTTCCAACTAGGAAAGTAACTTACAGATGGCACTTTATCATATCGATATGATGACGATACGTTATTGTCACGTGTATCTAGCTGCAGCAAAGGTCTTTGTGTTTGCGTACAAAGTTCACAATAGAGTCACCACATAGGCATCGACAAAGTTACAAAAAGTACTCATCCCTTCTTCAACCCCCCCCCTCCACCCAACTCCCAATGCCGGGTCCCCCTTTTGTTCTCAGATATCTAAAGAGATTTATACTTCATGTAAGAAGTATTGTTTACCACTGACTGCTGTTAGTTTATGCCATCTGTGAAGTTTACTGTTATTGCTCCAGTTTCCATCTAACAGATAAATCAATGCATTCATACATCGATGTTCTTCTCATCAGTATTTTCAAAGTGCTCTTTTAAGGTGCAATGGTTACAATTGGTCACGCGATTCCCACATTCCCAGCCAAAGGTGATAATTTTGGAGAGCCAAATATCCTCCCATCACTGTGTCTGCTGTTGAATATTGTCCTTTATTAATAAGTATATGCGTAGAAGGCTTCACACTGGGTGGCATAAATGTTTGGCCTGTATTCAGCTCATCATGTCAAACACCGTGGGAGTGGCGCGGAACACAACAAAACAGGTGGTAGTCATTCAACAGAAGGGGAATTTGGCTCCATGTCCAGTGAGCAACACCAGTCCATCACCGCCCATTTTCTATCCCAAGCCAACTTTGAATTATATCCAAACAACAAGTACTGGAGGAACTGGAGGGCAGAGCTTTAAGGTGAGAGGGGCAAAATTTAAAGGAGATGTGAGGGGCAGGTTTTTTTTACACAGAGGGTGTTGGGAGCCGATAACACGTTGCCAGGAGAGGTGGTTGAAGCTGATACGATGGTATCTTGTACTCGCTAGAATTTAGAAGATTGAGGGGGGATCTTAAAGAAACTTACAAAATTCTTAGGGGGTTGGACAGGCTAGATGCAGGAAGATTGTTCCCGATGTTGGGGAAGTCCAGGACAAGGGGTCACAGTTTAAGGATAAAGGGGAAATCCTTTAGGACCGAGATGAGAAAAACATTTTTCACGCAGAGAGTGGTGAGTCTCTGGAACTCTCTGCCACAGAAGGTAGTTGAGGCCAGTTCATTGGCTATATTTAAGAGGGAGTTAGATGTGGCCCTTGTGGCTAAAGGGATCAGGGGGTATGGAGAGAAGGCAGGTACAGGATACTGAGTTGGATGATCAGCCATGATCATATTGAATGGCGGTGCTGGCTCGAAGGGCCGAATGACTCCTGCACCTATTTTCTATGTTTCTATAGCGGCATTTAAAAGTCTTTTGGTTCGCCATATGTATATGCAGGGAATAGTGGATTATGTGCAGGTAGATAAGTGATAGTCTTGGCCCCATGTTGGGTACATTGTGGGCTGAAGGGTCTGTTCCTATGCTGTACTATGTAGAACATCGGGTCAGATAGCATCTAATGAGGGCTTTGACAGATGACGATTCGGGTTGGGACCATTCTCTCAAACTTCCTACAAAATCGGCTGGTATAAGTAAAAGCAATGATAATTGTTCTTTAATCTTAGATTTGTTTTAGTTGATGTTTTCCTCTACTGGTTTCCAACCACATTCATTACTGGCCTACAAAAGAACAAAAGGAAAAGGACACAAAATTGCTGGAGAAACTCAGCGGGTGCAGCAGCATCTATGGAGCGAAGGAAATAGGCGACGTTTCGGGCCGAAACCCTTCTTCAGACTGATGGGGGGTGGAAAAGGAAAAGGACTTTCATTTCAAAAGAAGCCCTCGTGACTTCACAGCAATGAAACATTTTTGAAGTGTTACAATTGTTGAAATATAGGAGCTACACAGTGCAAAAGCCACCCGGCCCTGTGTCAGTGTGGCTGGAATACACACAGATACTCGAGTGAACTCCTCTGACAAGTGGAGTTTTCTTTAATTGTCCCAAGAGTAATTTCATCCCTAAAGGGAGCTGTCATTACGGATCTTCTCTTGCCCTTAGAAACGCTTCGATCACATAGCTTGCATCTAAGCTGCGAATGCTTCCATTGATTTAGTCAGAGCTGCTGCTTCAGATGAGTGCAGTTGCTGAACCCAAGGCCAGTGGGTCTGTGGAAGCTAACACTGACTGAGGGCAGCGTGCCATGGAGGTAAAACTGCTTCTGCACATCCTGCAGTCACTAACGTGAGCGGCAACACATGCCAAAGTATAATCGCTGTCAAGTGATCACCTGCGAGGTTGGAGCATGCTTATGCCAGCTGATTCAAACAAGCAAGTACTTCAAATGCCATTAATCCCCATGCTCGCTGGCTTGAGACAGCATTTACGATCTCAACTCGTACATAAAGCAATCAACTCTTGCAGAGATGGGTACATGGCGGAACATGGATGGAAAGCTTTAGACGGATGTATTTATGGGTCAAACACTTCTTCTAGCGTGTGGCGAGCACAGCCTAAAGTTGTAGGACAACTTGTTCTATTTGATCTTCCGTTTGTGCACGCCGAGTTGATTGCATTAGTCGAAACAGGTGAAGGTTGCAAATCTCCCACCTCGGTCAAACACATACAGGTGGGACTAGTGTAGATGGGGCATCTTGTCTAACATGGGCAGGGTGGACTGAAGAGCCTATTTCTGTGCTGTATCATAAGTGATAGGAGCAGAATTAGGCCATTCGGCCCATCAAGTCTACTCTGGTATTTAATCATGACTGATCTATCTCTCTCCCTTCTAACCCCATTCTCCTGCCTTCTCCCAATAACCTCTAACACCTGTACTGATCAAGAATCTATTTATCTCTGCCTTAAATATATCCACTGACTTGGACCCCCACAGCTTTCTGTGGCAAAGAATTCCACAGATTCACCACCCTCTGACTAAAATTCTCCTCGTCTTCTTTTGTGAAGAATGTATGAATCCGTGACATTGGAAACTTGTTCTGCTATTCCATTAAATCATGATTCTTGTGCGCAGGAACTGCTTTTTCTCTCTTAGCTCCACTCTTCCTGGTCCTGTTAACCCTCAGTATTATCTTCCAGCTTCCTACTCAGCTGCACAATCCTTGGTTGAAGCCTCCTTTCACGGCAACATTCATGGGAAAGGCGCTCCTTGCTCCTGGTTGCTTGTTCAACATTCAAGTTCAAAGAACACTCTGGCTGCTTCAAGTTATTTGAATATATATGAGTGGAAGACACAAAGTGCTGGAGTAACTCAGCGGGTCAGGCAGCATCTGTGGAGAACATGGATAGGTGACGTTTCACAGAGTGCTGGAGTAACTCAGCGGGTCAGGCAGCATCTATGGAGCTAAGGAAATAGGCAACGTTTCGGGCCGAAACCCGGAAGGGTTTCGGCCCGAAACGTTGCCTATTTCCAGAAGGATTTCGGCCCGAAACGTTGCCTATTTCCTTAGCTCCATAGATGCTGCTGCACCCTAACTGAGTGGGTCAGGCAGCATCTGTGGAGAACATGGATAGGTGACGTTTCACACAGAGTGCTGGAGTAACTCAGCGAGTCCGGCAGCATCTATGGAGAACATGGATAGGCGACGTTTTAGATCGGGACCCTTCTTCAGACTAATTGTAGTGGGGGGTGGGTGAAATCTGAACCAGCCCATCTCCTGTATCCACCTATCACTTGCTGGACCTTGTCCACCCCCCCCCCCCCCCACTTCTCTTCCAGCTTTCCGTCAGTTTATACCTCACTGCAGAGCACAATGCCTCCGAGCCCTTCTTGTGGTCAGATCTTTCTCCTGGTCTCTACATGTATCCCAGCTTTCACATGACTTTACAAACTTTTAGCTGCTGAGGTAGGGCGGCCACGGTGGCGCAGTGGTAGAGTTGCTGCCTTGCATCGCTTGCAGCACCGGAGACCCAGGTTCGATCCTGACCAAGGGAGTTTGTACGTTCTCCCCGTGACCGCGTGCGTTTTCTCCAAGATCTTCGGTTTCCTCCCGCACTCCATAGACGTCCATGATTATAGGTTAATTGGCTTGGGTTTATATACGTGGTATAAGTGTAATTTGTGTGGACTTGTGTTAATGTGCGGGGATCGCTGGTCGGTGCGGACTCGGTGGGTCAAAGGGCCTATTTCCGCGGTGTATCTTTAATCTAAACTAAAGGGCCTGTCCCACTTGGCGATTTTTTTTCGCCGACTGCCGGCGTCATTGACTGACGTATCGGGGTCACCGAAAATTTTTGAACATTTCAAAATCCAGCAGCGACAAAAAAAAATGTTGCGACACTTGAGGAAACACCGTGCGTCAACACATCGTCACGCCTCGTCACCGCCGCAGCACGTGGCGTCACGCCGCGACTTTTTTGGTGACCTGATACGTCAGTCAATGATGCCGACAGTCGCCGAAAAAAAATCGCCAAGTGGGACAGGCCCTTAAATAAAACTAACCAAACAATATAGGGATGGGAAGGGTTTGGAGAGTTATGGGCCAAACCCAATATGCCAACTTGGTCAGCATGGGCCAAGATGGGCCGAAGGGCCGGCTTCCATGCTCTACAGCTCTAAAACTATGAATTTGGGTATCGAGAGACCCCTGCTGGAAGTCTACAGGTAGAAGGACAGGAAAACAATGAGCTTTAGCTTGGATGACTACCTTTGATGAATTACCTTCCATCTAGACTCACTGACATATAGTTATTTGGATACAATGATAGGGCTGAAAATGTCCTTTCAATTGAAAAGAAGGTAAAATACACTAAGGGACCCCTTATCTGTTGAATTTTATTCCAAACTAATGGGTATCTTTTTATACCAAAGGTATGACAGAATATTCTGTTCCCCTTTCAATTCACTGTGACCGTCCTCATCCACATACATACTGCAGGTTTGAAGATAACAATTACCAACTAGATTTAACCTGCATTCCTTTTCACGTATCATAGCCCTTTCATAAAGAGTATTTTATTACCTTTCCCGAAAGCTCTTCACAGCATCAAAAGTCAGTAAATGTATTGTGGCACCAGTGTACGTGCAGATATATATATTTCACTCGCTTTAATCATTCGCACTCCTTGCAGGCATTCAGATCGCGAGATGAAGCCCAGACACAATTCTCCCAGTGTCTCATTGACAAAGATAAATATCGGAAACAAATCCGGGAACTGGAAGAAAAGAATGACGAGCTTCAGATTCAGATCGTCAGGAAGGAGGGGAAGATCGTCGCCTTGGAGTCGAAACTCCGCCGTCTGTCCAAGGATACCATCTCTGCCGATCAGGTGAGGAGTTTGAATCCTTTCATTTTACTTTTATATCGAATGACTTTCCTCCTCCCACCATCCCATCCTGCTTTAAAAATATTCCGTGGTTCAATTTGTGCCGTGTGGAGAGAGGCCAAAGTTAGGACGGCAAGGTTTAAGGGTGAGTGGGGCAAAGCTTAATTGGAGATGTGCGGGGCAACTTTTTTTTACACACCTGCACTGTGCTGTCAAGGGGGGTGGTGGAGGAATATATGATAGTGGCGTTTCAGAAGGTTTTGGATGGGCACATGCAAATGGAGGAATATGGATCACGTGGAGGCAGAGGTGACCGGTTTAGTTTAGACCTTCTAATTTGGAGATCCAGAGCGGAAACAGCACCTTCGGCCCACCGAGTCTGCGCCGACCAGCGATCCCTGTACACTTACACTATCCTACACCCACTAGGGACAATTTACAATTATACCCATGCCATTCGCCTACAAACCTGCACGCCTTTGGAGTGTGGGAGGAAACCGGAGATCGCAGAGAAAACCCACACGGGTCACTGGGAGAGCGTACAGTACAAACTCCGTACAGCCTTGGTCAGGATCGAACCTGAATCTCTGGCACTTTAAGGCAGTAACTCTACCACTGTGCCGCCCTGGGTGGTGGTGGAGGCGGGATACAATAGTGGCGCTTAGGAGGCTTTTATGTTGATGGGTGCATGGATATAGAGGAATATGGTCACGTGCAGGCAGAGGAGAATCGTTTAGCATTACATCCGGCACAGACATGGTGGGCTGAATGGCCTGTTCCTGTGCTGTTCTACCCAGTGACAAAGGGTTTGTTCTTTGCCTTGGATGCTGCTGACAGAAGCGGCACGTATTGCATTCCTCACTGCTTTTCATAATGATATATCTGCTGGTAGCTTTGTAGCCCATGTGGTGAAATTACTCCCACAGC
The DNA here is from genome assembly GCF_010909765.2 of Amblyraja radiata. Classification (NCBI taxonomy): domain Eukaryota; kingdom Metazoa; phylum Chordata; class Chondrichthyes; order Rajiformes; family Rajidae; genus Amblyraja; species Amblyraja radiata. The sequence goes on from NC_045977.1 coordinate 40,309,627, forward strand.
CATTTTTAAACGGGTGTTCCAGGGTGCTGACTCCACAACAGTGAAGAAGTAGCGAGATGTTGTTTTAGCTTTCAGTGGTGCGTGACTCGGAGTGGAAGCTGGCGTTCCTTGCTGTGCGTATTACATCTCGCTGATGGTGATGGTGCGTTTCGAAGATGCTGTTCAATAAATAGCGATGCAGACACGAGGAGCTGCAGATGCTGGAATCTTCAGCAAAACCCCCAAGCGCTGGAGGAACTCGGCGCGTCAGGCAGCATCTGATGAGGGAATGGACAGACGTTGTTTCGAGTCAGGGTGCTACTTCAGAAAACATCAATGGTGATTGTTGTGTCGACTGTTCGATTGTTGTTCGTGTCAGACCGCGTGGCTGAAGACCCTCGGCCACCGGCCTGGCTCGCCTGTCGTGGAACTGGGAAACCCGTCTGAAGAGGGTGGTGAATCTGTGGAATTCTTTGCCGCAGAGAGCTGTGGAGGCCAAGTCAGTGGATCATTTTTAAGGCAGAGATAGATAGATTTTTGATTAGTGCGGGTGTCAGAGGTTAGACAATAGACAATAGGTGCAGGAGTAGGCCATTCGGCCCTTCGAGCCAGCACCGCCATTCAATGTGATCATGGCTGATCATCCCCAATCAGTACCTCGTTCCTGCCTTCTCCCCATATCCCCTGACTCTGCAATTTCTAAGAGCCCTATCTAACTCTCTCTTGAAAGGTTATGGGGAGAAGGCAGGAGAATGGGGTTAGGAGGGAGAAATAGATCAGCCATGATTGAATGGAGGAGTAGACTTGATAACCCTAATTCTACTCCTCTCCTCATGACCTTATGAGCCCAGGCCCTGCTCACTCCCAGAGGTCCGGAGAACGGGAGAGAAATGTGGTTGGTGTTGGCGACGGTGGGCGCAAGAACAAAGGGCCGGTGAGAGGAACTGGGGTCTTGCCTTCCCGGGGGCACGATGGCTAAAGGCAGCCGGGCGAGGAGAGGAACGAGGGTTTGCTGGACGATCCCGACGGAGGGGACGGCTGGAGGCCCTGCAGCAGCCTGGGGCTCGCCTGATTCGGGCGACCGAGTGTGTGAGACGGACGTGAACAGTGGCGGTGGAGGACGACTGCAGCTTTGATGGAATGAGACTCTCTCCACACCACATTCAGTCAGATGCCGTCTCGAAATCGAGACGGCATCTGACCGAACGTGGTGCGGAGAAGCCCCCGCAACGCACGTCAACAGATGACAGCAACGAAAAGGACACAGAGTGCTGGAGTAACTCAGCGGGTCAGGCAGCATCTGTGGAGAACATGGATAGGTGACGTTTCACAGAGTGCTGGAGTAACTCAGCGGGTCAGGCAGCATCTGTGGAGAACATGGATAGGTGACGTTTCAGATCCTCCTTCAGTCTGACCCGCTGAGTTACTCCAGCGCCCTTTGCTGTAAACCAGCATCCGCAGGTCCTTGTGTCTCCAATACGTAACTCAACCCTGACCCTTCCATACTGACAGGTTGACTTTTCATCTGTTTTGTAATCAAACCATTACAAAGCATTATGTGAACCACAAAGCATTTATTAAAACCCATGCAGAGAGAACAGTACGTACTGTAACACTCAGCGCATCAATTTACAGACTACCAAACTAAGGGACCAGCCGGCTATTATCGGTGTCTGCAGTCCCACTCAAATCCCGGACTGGAGTACATGGTGGAATGTGTATCATGCATTATATATGTGGTGAAGGCTCTATTGACAGAGATTAATGTGGTTGAACTACACATCCTAATCTTTATTGTAGTTGAATATTTAATTTAAATATTTCCTGGCCCATATCTTGCAACGTACATTTCATTCACAGTAGAATGTAAGAACATGGCATTAATTTGAAGTAAGATGGAATGAAATGTCACATTCTTAATACTGCCTCACAATCATTCTGCTTGTTTATCTGTCCACAGCCAGAATTGTAAATACACCAAATATTTCAACTGAGAGAATGACAAATATTTTTGCTTGTAACAAAACTCTTCTCTGCACTCTTCCAATATTTAACCAGTGAAGTGCAGCAGTAAATATGTTACTGTTTAAGGAAAGCAATTTAGTTCCGTCTTGAGACATTTAAGCCAATTCTGTGAATTTCTTAATTAGTTCTCAGCCTTGATTCAATGGCAAATATGCTTGTCTTTGAGTCCAGAACGTTTTTGTAGCACACTGCTCTGGAAACATCGGAGAGTTTTATATTCTAATGCCACAGTGTGGCGTCGAGACTGCTCCAGTGTTCAAGGTGTTGCCTTTTAGATAAGACATTACAAGGATACTTCAGGCCTCTTGGAAAGATTTTAAACATCTCATGGTAGTCTGTTGAAGAAGAAAAGGAAAAAATTCCAAGACCATATGAACCAGTATCATTCAAAAACAGATGATTCCATTATTTGTTTAAATCTTATCGTTTGTCGAGTTTGCTGCTAAGAAACTAGTTACTGTTTTCTTCACTGCCATAACGCCTATTGATTTATTGATTTTATTAAGTAAAAATCGATGTTCTATTTAATTAATTAGTCAAAGAGTCAGACAAGGACTCTTCCCTGCCCATGCACCCGTACAATTATCTTTAGCATGTTGTTATAGTACCTGCCTTCACTACCTCCTCTGGAAGCTTGTTCCACACACCCACCACTCTCAGTGTGAAAAAGTTGCTCCTCGGGTTCCTATTAAATCTTTCCCCTTTCATTGTAAACTTATGTCCTCTGGTTCTTGAAAAAATAGACACAAAAAGCTGGCGTAACTCAGCGGGTCAGACAGAATCTCTGGAGAAAAGGAATAGGTGACATTTCGGGTCGAGACCCTTCTTCAGACCCGAAACGTCACCTATTCCTATTCTTCGGAGGTGCAGTCTGCCCCTCTGAGTTACTCCAGCTTTTTGTGTGTACCTTTGGTTTAAACCAGCATCTGCAGTTCCTTCCTACACATCTTGAGAAGATAGATATGTTTGTTACATCTGAAGTGATTTGTGATGCAGGATGCTCTTGGCGTCCAAGTTCGTAAATAACATTAAGAGCGAGTATTGAACAACAGCAGACATGCTGGGTTGCAAGGGACAGCTGTGGATATCCCTTCTGGCATATC